>NC_135244.1:6060606-6363636 GCF_947623445.1 Clavelina lepadiformis | reverse complement strand
GAAATTTAGCAGTTGTCACGTGAAAGTAAAATTCTTGAGCTCATTATAATGAAATAGAGTTCTTTGTTGTCATATCATAATAACTGCTAAAAATTCTATTTTTTCAAATGGCAGTATACTAGATGAATATAATCATGTGTTCAGGAAATTTAAAAACATGCTGCTCATTTAAACATTGCTACATCTTCAATGTGATAGATAGCATTAAGGAAGAGTATGCGTGAAAAATTAACGTTTCTATGATTTTGTTAGACTATTACTATGTAGACTGTAGACCAGGGGCGGGCAACTTCTTCGGTCGGCGGGCCTGATATGAGAAAATGAAGTACTTGGCGGGCCGGATCCATGAATCGATACATTAATCGTGTATGGTGGCCGACCGACATTAATCGTGTATCGTGGAATCGTATCCTGAATCGATACATTAATTGTGTATCGTGGCCGCAGGCCACGTTATCATGTAAGACCGGAAACTGTCTGCGGGCCGCTTAAAATCCCATCGCGGGCCGGACCCGGCCCGCGGGCCGTATGTTGCCCACCCCTGCTGTAGACTGTAGAGTCTTACACAAGCCTGTAAAAATCCTGCTTAGATTAATCAGAGGACAGTGTGGTTGTTGTTGTTTTTTGGCATGGAAATTACCCTAGCAGCTGACACGTTTTAAAGTTTAATCTAAGCGATAATTAGCAGAAAGTGTACTGTTGAGGTTTATTACAGACATAACAATACATACGTCAATCTTACTACATATTATGTTTCTTCAGTACTAATACTTGCTTAAACACACTGTACAGAATCCATTATGAAGCATGGACAGGTAGGATTTTACATCTTTAAGTCACACTTCAATTTTTGTAAGCAAAAGCAAGCAACAAAAACAGGCAAGTTTATATGACTTTTAAAGTTTATCATCTGGAAAATATGCTTTATGCCATTTAGGGGCTTTGCAGATAGGTTTCTTATCCAAAAGTAATATGATTAAATGTTAGCTGGGGTAACTGTGGTCAATATAATTATCCAGGCAAACGATGATATGAAATAAATTTCAAAGTTATTGGTTCCTAATTATAAAAATACATCTCTTCACAACTCGACTAAAATCACACAAAAAATTTTTATATAATAATATCACATCCGGTTAAGAAATAACTTTAAAACGTGATTCATACAAACCTTAGTACTTAGAAGTGTGACCGACATGTTGTAGTGGCTAAAGAACAGTCAAACAAAAACCTGAACAGTTTTACAAATGTCTATATAACATATGTCTGTAGAAAATATCAATTTCAGAGAGGTTTAAACAATACTTTGCCAAACAGGCATAATATGAGAATAGTATTTTGTATGGTTGGGACGAGTCGAATCTGAGGATTCGGTCATACATCAGCCGACTTTCTATCCTGTCCGAGTAATTGTCTTCGTATTTAACAAACGTTATTTAAATGAACACGATATGAAACACGTCTTTACCCACATATAAGCCCCTTTTCAAGACAAAAAAATCAAGCCAAACAACGAGAGGGTGCTTATACGCCAGCCCTAAAGTCTGGTCAAAAAACTTTACGTCTTATGGGCCGAATTTTAAAATTGAATATTAATATTATTAAAAATTGTACCGTATTTTACGGACCATAAGGCGCACCTGATTATAAGGCGCACTGTTAATAAATTGCTTTGATTAGTTTTTTGTTCATACGTAAGGCGCACCGGGCTATAGAACGAAACGTATTTTAAGGAGTACGGGTTACCGTATGTTTATTTATATAATAATAGTATTGGTACTGGTTTTGAGTGTAGGCAATAAAGCACTACTTGATCCATACATTAGGCGCACGATCAATTTATGAGGAAAAAAAAGGATTTAAATTGCGCCGTATGGTCCGTAAAATACGGTAATTTTAAGTTGAAAACAGTGTTTGTTTTAATTCACAGCTAAGCTTAGTAACTTAATCATCAAAAGAGTCTTTTCAAAATTCAGTAACAGGTGAAATAAATGCTGCCTTTTTATTGCGTAAAGGAATTCATATGCTACCAGTACTCATTTAAGTGAAATGTTTACAACTCAGCGTCTAGAACACTTGTAATTTTGAAAAATTGGGTTGACAATTTTCATTGCTAAGTGAAAAAATTTTGCCACCCAGGTAGACGGTAACTCGGAAAGGGTCTATTACAGTATTATGAGTGATTATACAGAATATATGTGTATAAATTATCCAGACTGGAAGGCACGGCACTTTTCGAAGAGATATTGGGGTGACCAGGTACAGGGCGCGTAAAATCTCGGTCTGTATTTCGTGGCAGCTGCACATCCAGATGAATTTCAAACAAACTTTCTGCACGCATAACTTTATAATTTTGAAGACAAATCAAAAGCCAAAAGTTATTTTCACGCCAAAGTTCGTTTGAACGATGCAGCGCATAATTCTATGCTGTGACCTTGCATTTGTAGCATCATTCCTATCCGAGCGAGACGCTACGGTAATACTTTAAGAAGGGGACGCAAATGCAAAGTCTACGCAGCTTACTATATTCGACTATGAGAAATTACTAATTAGATGTAAGTCAGTCACAAATCTTTAAATATAATCAAGTGGCAGTCAAGTCTAACCGCTGTAACACTTTGTACAAAAGAGGTCAGAGCATAGATATAATATAAACACTATATCATTTATGAATCGTGGTTATACTACATCTATGGCAAGGGTTCTTAAACTTTTTGGCACACGCCCCCCCTTGACGGTACCTAAAAGATCCGCGCCCCACCTCATTGCAAAATAAAAAAGCATTAAACAAAAAAACAATTTATTTTCAATTAACTTTCATTAATGTGACGGATGTAGTTGTTTTTGGGAAACCAAACGTTTAATTCGAGGCTTTGTAGAAGATATTGCACATCTTTAATGAAGAATGTAGAAGATAATGCACATTTTTTCATCTCTCGCGCCCCCCTTTTGAATCTTACACGCCCCCCAGTTTAAGAACCGCTGATCTATGGTTTCACATCATCAAAATCGTTCTATACAGCATTTCAAAATTGAACGCAAGAAATTGCCAGCTACTATTGTGCAAATAAATGATAGAATCCATTTCATAATTAGCACTTTTTGGACAGGTGACAAGGTGGGCAAACATGGAAATTATGCAAATTTCATTATAATTTGCTCCTTTGGTGTTCGTTTTTTCATTTATCTTGATAAGTGAAGGAGCAAATGTTGCCTCTTTTCCCGGGTACTAAAACCCTAAGTACACTTCTGATTTCATGTTGGGGCAATCTTATGTGGGTGCAATGATGGTCACAGAGACGGATACTATTCATTGATACTAACAAATCTCAGGGCGAAATTGTTGCTGATTAGGGTCGGGTAACCAGTCTATGAAAGCACCCTGCATTGTCGTGATGTCGTAGAGGTCAGTGAACTTGTCATTTTCAACCTTGAAGCCTACTTTATACTGTTGTTTACTTGTACAATGTTTACTTATTGTGAGTCATAAACCATTAAGTGAAATAATTAGGTTGATAAGGTGTGATGCTCAACACACCTCAAAACGTGTAAAATTTTTGGTAGGTCCTAAGTCATTTTGCGGCAGCTGTAGGTTAGGTGCAGCTCTTGCTTCGGTTTTGCTTTACACAATTCATGTATCTTTAGTTTAGACAAATGTAGCCTATTGAACAGTTTTTGTTGTGTCTTAGCTGCAGTTTTTTTAGCAGTGATTTGTAATTAGCTCATTTCCTTTTTCAGAATAGGCTAGGTCTGTGTTCAGATTTTTGCACTTCTTTATTACAATAAATTTTAACTTTTTGTACAATAATGCGTAATTTAACTACTTGAGTTCTTCATACGTCAAAATTTGTCAAAAAAAAGTTTTTTAATGTCAAAAGTTTCAATTTTTAGGTCAAAACTTTTCGTTTTTTAGGTCCAAAAATAATCGCCCTTAACCAAGCCAGCCGTAACCCGAAATCGATAAAGTGAGGAACAGGATTCTGAAGGCATTTGTTAAAAATTTCTGAAAGCAAGCATTTTGCTGAGTCATTTCATAGAAATCTAACAACAATTGTTTTTAATATTCTATGGTTTTACAACAGGACGGAGATCAATATTTTTCACCACACCAATTCAAAAATCGAAATCTGTTAATTTGATAAACGGCAAATAAACTGACAAACTAGAAAACTACTACAGGTACATGCTCACCAACAGGGTCAACAAAAATTAATTTAGGAGCTAAACGTTGGGACTCCAAAATTGGAAGTTACGACTGGTTTCAATGTTTTTTAAATCACTTTCCAATCACAGTTTCAGCTTGAGACGGCTTCTAAGTTCTAGCCAAAGGCGCAGTCTATTTTTTGCTCTACCTTATCTATTCGATTGTAAGCCGCGGCTTACAAAGTTTTTTTATCATCATTTGCACGGTTCACATTTTCTTAAAAAGCAAAAATTTCGTTTTCTGCTATTAATTAAATTGGCTGCACATCTTTGACAAAACATTTTTGACCGGTTCCTTGGGTAAAACGAAAATTTTCATCAGCGGCTAGCGCTCTCTCTGTGAGTAAAACGAGAATTTTTGTTTTTCAATCGCAGCTTTTAAAGCATATATTGTTCTGTGCGGACTTAACACTTTAGATGTCATGTACCGTACCGGTATTTTAATTTTAACACAATTACCACACATGCTGCGCAGCTTACAATCACGGCGACTTACATTAATTTTTTAGCACTATCAGATGCACTTTACGATTGTGGCCAGTTTACATCCAAGTAAATAAGACATAAGGCAGATCTATTTGACCAGGATATGCACTAAAAATAAAGTACAAATTTGGACTACGTTTTCACACTTCCAAGTTGTAGTCTATACCCTTCAGGGATTTTTGTAGGCCTATGATATTTTTAGCAACATTTCATACGCCATAAAATAAGGTATAAAATGGCGTAGAATACATAAAATGTTGCTGTTTTTTATAAAAGGTGTACCGCCGGGGGACTACTATGCTAAAATTTGCAACCTTTTTACATTATTTCTTGCACTAATTGCCTAGACTTCTTTACGTGTCTTGGAATACATGACATTTTACGTCAACATATAACATCTATTTGATACCTTCAAACACATAACAGTCATGTGCTTTATAAATAATATATACGACGGTTCATCAACCTACCTCAAAATGCTTTAAAGTTGTATTGAACAACTACAGCAATGCGTTATAAGAACGCTTTTAAATTTGATTTTTGGACTATGGTTTGTCAAGACCCTAATATAACCACGTAAACTTAAACCAACGATATAATCGTTAAGTCGTTGCTTAAACGATCAAAAAAATTCAAAAAAAGATCACCGTACTTTTGTTGCGCATCCCACAACTATACGGATGGCTATGGATCGTTTACTCCATTGTCTTTTGCTCGCGTATATACAACCATCATCTCTATATGATGACTCAAATTAGCACTTTGTTTTCGCCTCTCATTGTCAACCTGCCATTGTTCGCATCATCAGCTTCTTAAGTAACGCGTCAGTTTCTTTGGTAACGCGCAACCTGTTATCTTCTTTCTCTTCTTTTCAAAAACGTAATTGTAGTGTACCCCATAAATAAATTATTCCTTTACAACATCACTGACGATTAATGCCATTGTTGATTCTTAACATTGGCCTCCGGTCTTCTTTATGACTCAAACTGGCCGATAATTTACTGACCACTACATTCTTATGGTTTTTGCTTCTTGCTACTAAGCGTGTATTTTCCGATCGATTTCGTAGCCTATTTCCGTTTGCATGGTGGGTGGTTTCGTTTGGGTATTTCCTCGAAATAGGAAATAATAAAATCGGAAATAGTAAACATGCAATAGCTTTTAATGTATTATTGTTTTTTCTACAACATTGCTGCTTGCGGTCGTTCCTGGAAAAACATACATAAACACCGACCTGTGTTTTGTATAGGACTGTGGATTAATTTTATTACTGTAGCCTACTTGCGTTTAAAACTCAAGAATAGCGATTAACTTAATAGCCTATCAACTTACGAATTGCATTTAAAGAAAATATTACGCGTACGTTTGTTTGACTTGAAGAACTGCTTTGGCTTATGAATGTATCTTAACCTAATTAACCTGTTGAATGAACTGACTCTATTGTTGCGTGCGGCTAAAATACTCTAAACTTTGTTCGGCCGAAAAGTGTTAATATTACAACAGAAATAGTTTGCAAGAAAGTATTTTATTATAGGTGCTGTACACTTTCTCAATATTACGAATAACCAAGAACATAAGTAATACTACTGCTTATAAGATGTCTATTGAGTTGCAGTCAGCATGACTAGCTTATTCAACTCATCTGTTGATTTCGATGATTCACTCAATTAATGCTCTCTATCTCTCTCTCTCTCTGTTTGCTCGCTGAAATGCGAGCTTATAAAACGTGAAAGCGATGGGAATTAAAATGTTCGACATAAAAAACGCAGCAATTCGTAACAGGTGCAGCGAGCGAAACAATGTTTTGACAATACGAGATATATATATAGCTAAAGCTGACACATTGAGACATAGATAAATAAAAAACCAGTGTTATGGATAAAAGCGGATATTTCCAATAAAGACTTCTAATCAGCATAGATGCTGGAAAAAAACCTCGGAACGTACCAAAGGAATGTTTACACGAAGTTATTCCGAGCAAGTTTCCAAATATCAATCGACAGTTGAGGTGTTTATCAAATAACAATTTCATAAACTTCAAACAATAATTAGAAAACACGTTTGCAAGAAATGATTTAATGGTATTAAAAATACCACTCAGACTGCTACAGACTTGCGCTTATTATACTGCAAAATTTCTATGCAAAACATTTGTTTTTTGATGAATCAAACGTGGTCCGTCGCTTTCGTTTAGTAGCGCACAATGACATCACAATGACATCACATTGCAGCACACAGATCACATTAATTTGGCTCCGTAAGGTAAGTGCTTAGATTGCTGGGGTCACAATAATACGACCAGGCTTCTATACCCAGTGGCGCTAGCGTTGTGATGTCCTTGGGTATTGTATTAAAAAGGCTTAATTGTGTCTGTTCAGTGACCCTGATGAACAGGTACAAATTCGGGCAATACAATATCAAAAACCAAAAAAATACAAAATGTCGGTATCAATCGAAACTTGTATAACGGATAAAGACTTTCTTCAATGCAAGGATAAAGATTATTACACTACACCAAACTAATCGAATGGCCAATACAAGCATTAAATTGTAGAAAGAATTTTTGCATGGATACCATATCCGAAATTTGGAAAATTAACACTTTTGTTTAAGTTGATTTTACTTAGCGAAGAAATTTTATAAAACTTTTGCGTTGGAAGGTAATTACTCGAATTCGAAACCACAGTTCAAACTTTTGAACAAATACGCCCAATAGCGGTAGCCGTCTTGCGCTTTTTTTAATTTATCGGGAATGCGTGGTTAAAGATTCAATAAAATAAAAAATATTGTATTGAATATTTGAAAGAATATTGTTTGAGAATAAAATGTATGCATTTTGTTTTATTTTAAATGGCAGAGATAAAATTTTGTTTAGGCCTAATAACCCCAGGCCCATCAAATTTAAATTGGATCGAATAAGCTTACCATATGGTCCGTTTTAAATGCCATGTCACGGCACCAATACCAGTTAATAATTTGTATCGGTTGGCGAAAAATTGTCCCGGAATGTACCGATTTTAACCAAACCAATACAAATTGCAAATTACGTGCCTCAGTAGAGCATTATTATGGAATCGAACTATGGATGTAGTAGAGATGAACATTCTAGAATAACGAATCGTACAGAACCGAATCTCAAAAGATTCGAATCCAATTTTCCTGTTTTTTCCGAATCTTAGGTACCGGTTTTATTTTATGATTAAAGGTTTTCATTGGCACGTGCAGGAGATGTTGTTGTCGATTGTTATTTCACGTTCCAATACTAGGCGTTGCGTGTGTTTTACTCTATTTGTGCTATGTAATAGGCTACTATAGTAAGGACGTGCTCACGTGCGACAAGTTGGAGCAGCATTCACCGCAGCAATTGGTGTGGTCAATCTTTTCACACCGTAATTAATTGGGTTGTCTGCGTTCGTATCTTCAGTTGTCTTACAAAGATAACAAACATGTAGATGTGTATTTGAAGTAAACTTAAAATGTCGGATTACGTTGGTTTACCAAACGTCTAACTATCACCATAAATATAAAAAGAACTTGAATTTACTTTAAAACATAAGCTGTTGAATATTTTTTACTTTGTATTAGTGTAAAGTTAACACAAAACCTATTGGTGGAAAATGTTTAATGAGCTGTCATCAAATTCCACTTATAGACTACCGGAGCGATCATGTTGGTTTGTATGATACAACAACTTTCAGTGGAAAATTTACCTTGTCAATCTTGATGGATCAACCCAAAATGTTCAAGTGCTGTGCATTTCAATTAGTGACAGTTTTAAGCGTTTCTTGAGACGTAAAATTGCAAAAGTTGGTCAGACACGGAAATCTTAGCCCAGCTATCAAAAAATATTTGCACACCCTAAATGTAATTTTGAACAAGGCACTGCTTCTTGATATAAATACACCAGTAGTGTATCAAAAGTGAACACAAATTCTTCTGAACTTTTTTTATTCAACAGGAAATTGCAAGTATCCACTTGTAGCGGCCTGGGGGGCATTTTTAATACCATTACATCAATTTTTGGAAAAGTGTTTCCAATTATCTTGAAGACAGAGATTGACAACTTGCTTGAGCGGAAAATCATCCGCTACAGTGATTCTCCCTACGGAGGTCCTGCTTTACTTGTTCCTAAAGGTACTTCTGGCAACAAATATCGTCTTGTCAATGATTATAAATTGATCAATAAGCAAACAAGCAACAGCTGTTATCCTCTTCCGTTCTTACATAGTTTTTTCGATGTTTTGTATGGTAAGACTGCCTTTTCTAAATGCGATTTGTCAGCAGCTTATCATCAAATAAGTGTGGCTCCAGAAGATGTTTACAAAACGGCATTTGTTTGTACTCTTGGACAATTTGAATATGCAAGACTCCCGTTTGGTTTGTCCGGCGCTCCACGGACGTTTTCAAGACTCATAGGAGAAGTGATAGGCTACGTCCTCTTCAGGACCTTGGAATCTTTGCCTACCTCAACGATATCATCATTGGAAGTAATAGTCTGTCAGAACATCTTAAGCTGCTTTTTCAACGTCTTGATGAATTTGGCTTAACGCTGAATTCAGACAAATGTGAATTCAACCGCACGTTGCTTGACTACCTTGGTTATCACCTAAATTCCCAAGGTATACGACCTACTCAGGAGAAAAGTGCAGGTTATTGTTGATTACCCTCAGCTCCAAACCTGCAAACAGTTGAAACGTTACTTGGGCAGTTATTGCTACCATCTTGCAACCACTACCATCTACCATCTTGTAACCACTTTACAAGCTCGTTGCGAGCAATCGAAGAAAACGTGCTCCCTTAAAATGGAATGTAGAAACTGAACGCGCCTTTGCCATCAGCAAACAAGCAATTGCTAATGCTAGCGCCTTGGCGTTTCCTGAACTCCATGCTTCAACTTATTTAACAGTCAACGCTTCTTTGACCTGTATTGGAGCAACATTAGAACAACAACAAAGGAATCAATTTCTTCCTTTGGCCTTCTTTTCAAGACAACTGAATGCTATTCAACAGAAGTACAGTTGCTTTGACCGAGATCTGTTCTTCATCTTCATCAACCACCTTCAGTTTACTCCTTTCAGTTTAATGAACACTCATACGAAATTCATACAGTCCTACGTTCATCCGGATTTGAAACATTGTGCCGGTGTTTATGTTCGAAGTGATCATGTCAAACGAGTGTTGGAACGCCCTTATGTTGGTCATTCTCCGGTATTGGAAAGATACGAAAAGTATTTCGTTATTTCTCGTCATGGCAAACCGGACCGCGTCTCCCTTGACCGTCTCAAACCTAGCTATACTATCGATATTGATACTTCTTTACCGTCATCTTCCTCGCATCAAAAAGATTCTTCTTTGCAGGCTGAACATCCTTCTCCACAGTCATTGCCCTCTACTTCATCGACACTACAAACAATACCAACTGCTTCAAATTCTATAAACTCTCCCGCAGTTATAAAGACTTCTCAAACTGGTCTCAAAATCATTCCACCGAAACGTTTCTATGATTAGAAACACTTATCAGACCAGGTCACCGAGGCTTTAGTTACTGTATTCCCCGGCGCATTGATCTGGCTGTTTGTCAACCAACGGTAATTCGTCCGGTACAAAAACTATTTCAGCCGTTTGAAAAAAAAACATTTTGGTGCCGGTCCTTGCATTTCCTGCGCAACCAACCACTTTAATTTGGTTCCAGCAACTGGCAGAAATATTCCAGCTGGTTCCACATTTTCCTTTACCGGGAAAAATATATACCATGATAGCAGTCACATCTGCTATCCATTTGGCTCACTTGCAGCAACTTTATGACTTACTGGCGTGCCGTGCTACCGAAGAAAATCTGCAATACCAACAGTATTTGCAAAACATCTTGTTCTCGCTCGGAGTTACCCTCCAACATGTAGTTGTGTTATCATCTGTAAATTTTTCATTCTATTGTCTGTAACTTCATTAAATGACTGTATTTTGTGCATTCTTACGTTTGATATCAGCAGTATGTTCCATTTAAATTGTTAACTTTTTCCTTCCGTAGCGGGGGAGGTATGTAGCGGTGTGTGTGGCATTTTTAATACCATTACATCATTTCTTGGAAAAGTGTTTTCCGGTTATTGATTGAAGTTAATGAATTTATTTTTGGATGACACTTCAACTGTCGTTTGATATTTGGAAACCTACTCTGAATAACTTCGTGCGAACATTCCCTTTAGTACGATCCCAGCACCTGCGCTCGTAAGAAATCTTTATTGGAAATGTTCGCTTCTTAACTTTATACTGATAATTTATCTACGTGTCAGCTTCAATTACATGCAACTCCCATTGCCAACACATTGTTTTCCTCGCTGCATATGTTCTGAAATGCTGCGTTTTTCTTCTCGAACATTTTCACTCCCATCGCTTCAGGTTTTATAAGCTCGCACTTCTACCAGCGAGCAGAGAAGCAGATAGAGAAAATCACCGAAACGAACAGATGAGCTGTCTATGCTAGTCATGGTGAGTTGCAATCATCATAAGCAGTGGTATTACTATGTTCTTGATTATGCGTAATACTGAGAAAGTGTACAGCACCTCCAATAAAAACCTTTCCGCTGACAAGAGGTTAGAGTATTCTAACCGCACGCAACAATAGAGTCAGATAATTTAATTCAACAGGTAAATTAAGTTAACATAACATAAAATAAGACAGATAAGATTAGCTCTGCAGTAAGATAAGTAAGCTCTGCACACTAAAGCACATTGAAACTGTTTTTGGCCTACAAATAACATAAAACTATGCTAAAATCACAAGTATTTGTTTGTTAACCTTTTATTGTAAGCAGGGTTTATCTACTTCAAATCTCTGACGATCTTCAAAACATGCTAAAACGAAGATTTTGACAGCGAAATTAAAAATGAATTAATCGTAAAATTGCTTAGGACAAAAGTGCTCTGGATCAAAGTTAAAGACCAGGGCAGAACCAGGTTTAAAAAAGAAGTTAGTAGTAAGGTATTGGAATGCTAAAGCATGGATAATAAGGTTGTAATTTTAAGTTTTCATCTTTTGGATTGTTTCTTCGACTTTACTAATGTTCGCTCCGCTGAATTCAGAATGCTAGTAAAAACAAGGATTAATTGTAAGCAATCTAAGTCATTTTAGTTAGCTTAATGGCATAGAAAAGTAGTGAAAAATTGAACAAAAACCTATGGAATGCTGAATCTTAAGAACTAGAATGCAATGTATCTTAGATATCAAAGAGTGCTTGCACAAACATAGCATGTTAATGTAAGGTCCAAGCATTCGTTGATACAACAACAAAATTTTGGATACAATTTCTTCCAAAGTTTGGAATTAAAAAGTGAAACATTCAAATATTTAATGTAGCTACAAATAAAAATTTCAGAAAAAGCTTGTTAATTTAAAATCTTGGATACTTCAAGTTTTCGTGAAGCTGGAAGAGTAATGGTAAAAAGTAGGCAGATTTATAATAAAATGTTTATATTTTAAATAAAATGCTGATTAAATTATAGTTTCGGAATGTACATCTCTTCTTCATCAGAGAAAATTTAAAATCAGATAAATTCACAAACAACAAACCACTTAAGAAATTAACACAAACCAAATAGTTTAAATCACGGTAGGTTGAGATTTGCGCGCTGAGGAACGAGAAGGTGATAAAACAAGTTCAGCGATAATAAGTAGGGTTAGTTCGGATATCAATAATTTTTACTATCCGGATAACGGATATATCCGTATATTTGGAATTTATCTAACCGGTTAACCGGTTAGATAACTGCTAAGTGAAACAATCGATTTCACGAGGTTTGCATGAAAAATGGATTGTAAAATCATTACACAGTTTTATTGCAGATCTACGCACACGCGCAGTACGAGCGAATACGAGAAAAATCACGCAAATTTAATGTTCACTGCTTCTGCAACGCCCTCCTTATAAAGCACAATGCATCATTCAATCATTCATTATGCTTTCTTTGTGACGTGATACTAAATTTCACTCGTGCATTTTACGAGTACCGTAGTTGAAAGTATAAGACAGGGGTGGACAAACTGCGGCTCTCCGGCATGTTTTTTGTGGCTCTTCTAGTCGAATCGTAAAATTTCAAAGAAATTGTATAGGCTACCAAGACTACCGTTTATGAACGTTTCTCTCTTTTTCTTTTCCTTATTTAGGCCAGCATTCATGACAAGTTGTTAATTATTCAAATTTAATGATATTTTTCGATTGAGGAATGCAGATATGGAAAAATTAAACGATATAACTATTTATGACGTCATAAGTTCTTATGACTTGGCTCGTCAGTAAAAATTTAACAACCAAAGCGGCTCTCGGGTTCAAAAAGGTTGCCCACCCCTGGTATAAGACAATAGAAGTGTGAAAAAAGGTTTAATTGCGCTCAGCGGGAGTCAGCCTCTACGTAACAAAGAATGTTCAAACTTATTAAAAAGTGTAAAACGCATTAGCAACGATACTCTTTTAACCGGTTAACCGGCAGATTTATATCCGGATATCAGATAGAAAAAAACCCTGCGGTTAACCGGTTAACCGGTTAACCGCTATCCGGATAATCCAACCCTAATAATAAGGCTTGGTCAAAATGCAATACTAGGCAATAAAAGCACTGCCAACTAAATGTTTTGCATAAAATTGTATTAATTGTAGATTTTTAATGGAAATGATTTTCATAAACTGATACACCATATTAGACAGTAGAGCTTTGGTGGGTGTAGGCTATGACACCAGCAAAGTACATTAGAGCACCAGGTCCAGCCTGAAACCCATCAGTCAAATTATCAAGGCGGCCAGAGATGCAATTTTTTTGCATATTCACTCTAGGTGTCGATTATGCATGAACGATCTGGCCAAGGTTACCTACTGTTACTGTAAGATTACCTGCCACCTCTCTGGATTGTATTTCATCCAACACACTTTAAGTGGCCTACAACCACTAACATTCCTACCATATCTATTGAAATAGAAACCGCGGCCGACGGACTAAAATCATGTATAATGCTCACATAAAAGATCAACACTTCATCTCAGTTGACTATGAAATTATTTAAAAACTAAATTAGTATTAATACTGTATTGTATACATACCGAATTTAGTCAACTTATTTCAGTATACAGTGTGTCAATCAAATGAGCAAGAAAAAACACGAATTAAACTAGGCTGTCAAAGCCTAATTTTTAAAAATTCTGAAATGTTGTTCTGTAACAAGGGGTTATAGTCAGTGCATACTTTCAATGGTCACTAATGGAGCTGAGTCATGGTCTCTCATAAACACTTAGCAATAACAATCAGATGAACAGTTGACGAGGCTAATTACAGAATGGATACCATACAGACAGAAAGAAAAGCAGAGGAAAACAGAAAACCAGATAAAAACATTATCTTAATAAGTACAACGTGGGGCTATGTCCTAGGCGGACCATAGACTACTCTATTATTATTAGTACCAGATTTAGTTCAACTCATTCGGCCGAATGCGGTAAAAATGCCCAAATTTTTTGGTTTCAAACCAAATTTTAAATCAGAAACTTCTAAAAACCTGCCTGAAAATTAGTTCATTGCAAGAAAATTATAACAACCGCTGACATGATTGTTGTTGCACCTAAGTTCAAGAAATCTAAGTATATCGTTTACGTACCAATCAGTTGCAAGTTACAACTGAACTAAGTATAATCTAATTAAACTCATGTATTTCAGTAATTCGCGTTGTATTGGCATTGTTTCGTTCACATCTGTGACAGAAATACTTGCATACCTATATAGCAGGATTTGAAGAAAATAGGTAGGTTAGTTTTCCAAAAATTCAGTTTCGGAACAAATCCAAAAAACAGGATTCGATACACCCCTAGTTATTATTATTGTGAATAATCAATCATCACCTGTAGTAGAAAGGTTCTCCAACCCTTATTATACATTGATATCATGCTTATTGTACCAAAGTTGGAATTTGGGGAAGAAATTCACAACACAATGTATGTAATTGATGTCAGTGCAAGAATGTAACAACCAACAAGAGACTTGTGCAAAGGTTTTCATAGGTTGGTGTGTAATGAAGGTTTTGTCAATTTCATGAAGTGGTCAATGTTTGATTCCTAAAATGCATTTCGTATTAACACCTAGGCTGGATGTGCTGCAAATGCTGCACTTTTAATATTGCAAATTTTGGATGAGTTGTAAATTATGAATCACTCTAACTTTGATTTAATAAATCTCTACTACAGTATTGTTGTTATAATAATAATATTTATTATACTAAATTATCTTTTTGGATTATTATTTTATTATTTACTAATTATTTTATATACTGGTACATTATTATTATTATTCATAATAGGTTTGGTAACTTTGAAAATATTTCTCTGTATGTAAAAGTATTGATAAAATAAAAGAAAAATATTGATCATAAATACCGAATATACCCTGAAAAAACTTATTAACCAAAAAGGAATAAACTAATCAAATCAGCTGGAAGTTTGCAAAGTTGAAAGAATGGTATTGCTGTATAGGCACTATGCTAAGACTAGCTTAAGTTAAATTAATGACTCCACTGTACATCAACCTATTTTTGTTTTAGTTACACAGTATCTGTTTCTAATTATATACCTTTTGGCCATCTTTATAAAAATGAAATGTAGGCATAGACTGAATTCCACATCTTGCAGCAACTTCCTAAAAACACAAAAATCAAACTATTACTGCCTATTACAGAAGACAACTATGTTCTAGGTTAGTGGTCTTCAACCTTTTTAGTCCACAAACCGGTTTAGTGCATACTAATTGTTGCGTTAACTGACAAAAGTGCTTTAAACATAATAATGAGACAAGTACAAATTTGTTGTTACGTTAAGTCAAGTCCAACCTTATGCTGTGTTATTTTGAATTTACCTGAAAATTTTCACCTAACCTGACTGTCTACATCTGACAAAGTGCTTCGCCTTCATAACAAACACTCAGAACTTTGTTGAAAAACACATCATTGAAAAAGGCAGATATGCACTCCCAAAAATTCAAGCAAAATTCTTCCAAGGCTGCTAATGTCACACTTGCTGATGCATTGTGATAAATGGAGCATTGTCTTCGATATTGTTTTGTCACAATGCCTTTTGTTACAAACAGACAGAAATTATTTTTGGTGCCCGACAAGATGCTCATGCATGTTTAAATTTTATCTCCTTACATGTTTACTACCGTAATTGACGAAGAGAGAACAATATTTTGCAGTGTTAAAGTGTTTTAATCATCTTAACTAATCAAACCTGCCTGAAGTCATATACAAAGTGTAGCCTGCAATAAATTTTTGTGACAAATAGGCTAATTATACTGCTGCGCATCTGGAAGCGCTTCCTTTTATTTTATCTCAAAGCAAACTGAAACAAAATAACGGAGATGGTAATGGCCCCTGTAGCCAGACACTTAGGGTTTATTTCTTCTCATAATTCAAACCGTTATTCATTGCGGCTTACTTGTGCTATGCTAAACGTTTGACAGAAATACATTACTGTATCAAATGTGCTCTCACCATAACATGTCGTACACTGTAGTAACACAGTGAAAAATTCAATTGAATTTCTTAGGTTAAGCTATCTTAAAAAACACCTTGGAAGGTTTTTCAAAAGTTTTTTTACAAGGTAATAGCAAATATCTTTGAGGCTCTGTCTGAAAACCTACTTTGTTTTAATCAAAAATATAGTATAGATCAGGGCTTCCCAAACTGGGGGTCGCGACCCCGCAAGGGGTCGCGTAACGAACGTCAGGGGTCGCAGAGCGTATACCAATTTTACACGAAGTACAAAATACAATCAAAACAAAATATCGTTCCAGCCTAATCAACATTAAAACCGCCTTGAGACCAGCATTAGCAGGTGTTGAGCCACGGCTGGACTTGCTTTGTAGCAGAAAGCAGTCGCACCAATCACACTGAATAAATGTGTTTGCTTTTTTTTTTTCCAGTGGCCTACATATGTGTAAAGTAGTAAGTAGGCTTTGAGTACTGGTTGCTTGAATTCAGTCTTTGCATCTCAATAAATGTCACTAATGACAAAGGTATATTTCGCACTGCTAATCAATTTAAACGTGAAGGGTCGCGGAAAACTTCAAAAGTTTGAAAGGGGTCGCGAGCAAAAAAGTTTGGGAAGCCCTGGTATAGATAATGCTGAAACGTTTTTCAAGTACCATAACCAGAAAGTAACATTTGGTAAAAACAATACATACAACTGCACATAAATACATATGTGGAATAAAGCTAACTAGTTTCTGACAAACTTTTGTCCTTTATCAGAGCAAACGTAGAAATAAACACATAAAAATGAAATTGTAAACTTTGTATGAAAGCTTTGTTGAAAACTCCAAATAATGAATATGAGACATAATACAGTAAGACAACTCAGACCACACAAGACAAGGCACAAGTAAAAAGCTATGCTTTTAGCAAGCTTGTGGTGGTACTTAAATAAACATTAAACAACAGTAATTAGTAATTACTCAATATGGTTGATTGAACTGCGGAAGTGATGTTAACATCAAAAACATTCAGATAGCTCAAAAAGTTTGGACCCAATCTAGCCAAATGAAAACTTGACAAGGCAATTCTATGATACATCTCATAGTGCCATAGCAGTTAAATATTTTTTTAAAAAATTGAAAAAAATGTTACACACTTTCAATCTCAAACTAAAAATTGTTATTAGAAAATTTACCTAAAGTTTAGCTTGTGGTAATTTTATAATCAGAAACTTAAACCCAGACTAATATACTGACCTGTACAACAGCTAAACCAAATTTTAGCAATAATTATTATTGGTCATTGTTTAGAATGGTGGCATATGGGACCAATGAGACAGTACTCCCTCATTGGTCTTTATACGCGTTGTATATAACATGATCCATGATGAGACCAATGTGAATTAATACAAGAATGGTTGGCAGTGAATGCATGTAATGTAAATCTGATTTCAAATGAGCTTGACTGATGCTAATTATGTGCAATAATATTAGAAGAGCTCTGTGACATTACTTTGAGCTAATTGCTGCTTCGATTTCAATACAACATTGTACAAAAATATCACCAGCACATAGCTGATGATAACATAATCAAGTTCAGGACTGGGCACTAAAAAGACCAAAGATATTTTGTTTAAAATAACTAGGCTATGCTTATCTTTGATCTGTTGGTATGGCATGACATCTTAATCAAAATTCCCAAATTGGCCGTACTGCAAACTTTTTAATACAACACCCCTGATTTATGCAATGAAGCAAATAGTATGAATTATTAACAAATCTAATCGTTTAAAAAAATGTTACAGCTAAATATTTAAATAGAAAAAATTCCTTACTTCAGCTTCATCAACATCTACTTTGAGGAATAAAACTTCGTCTTTATATTTTGAAGCCAACGTCTAAATCATAAAAGAAATTAATATCCTGCATCGGCTTCATTTAATAATAACTTTGCAAAATGGTATGAAAGAAATGGTACTTACTTCAAGCTTTGGTGAAATCATTTTACATGGACCACACCAAGTGGCAAAAAAATCCACCACTACCAGCTTATTATTGTTCACTTTTTCATCAAACTCATCCTAAAATAAAATATTGACTTTTGATTTAAGTAAATAACACAATCGAAAACCAAAAAGTGCTAGTTAAATGTGTTTTGAAATTTATGACTTTGCTTTAAAGATTGTAGGAAATCAAAATTCATCATTCAACCTTCATCTTTGAATATTTTGTTTTGTCTTTTTTGAATTTTTTTGGTAAAGTAAAGTAAAAAAAGTAGTTTTCTTTGAAGTAAAAAAAAGAAATGTTGAAAAAGACAGTATCGCAGAATTTACTTCATCACTATGCATTGTCACAGAATGCCTTTAAGCATCACCAAAATTAGCATAGTTCTGGTTTAATATTTTAAACTTCAGCCAGCAGTAACACCATTCCACCATATTTTTTTATCAGAAAATCTGAAAACATGAGAAAATTGATTGAAGTGCCACAGCTAAAATGTTTTGAAAAATCACAAAAAAAACATTTTTAGTGATTTTTTTTCTGGTTATATGTTTTAAACAGGTCATATGCATAACAAAAATCCAAACTATTTTTGTTTTTCAGAATTGGTTCTCCACGAAAGAGCTTGATATAAGTCAAGCTGTTAATAAATGCTGTTGCATACAAATGCCTTTATTTGTAAACATTTCTTGGAGTAACTATCACATCGGCAGTCATGTATGCTGAGCACATCATTACCTGTTATTTGTAACATTCATTCACAAAAGAAGTTCAAACTTCTTAGAACTGGTAAAGGTTCTGTTTAATAATTCACAGGCCAACAAAAATATTTTTTTCGAAAGGCATGATATGTTAGATTGATTTAGAGGTATAACAGGGGTGCTGAGTACGAAAATGCCTTTAGTTTTGCTGAAATGGCTCTAGTTTTTGAGATATTGCTTCTTCCTACATATATCATGACAAGTCAGAAATGTATGCTAGTGAGTAAGGTAGGTTAATAAAAACTGAAGCCATGTGAAGCAGCTATTTAGTTTTGCCCAAATGTTGAGTTGTCTGGCGCAAATTTCTCGATTGGGAGGTAATTAAGGCCTTAGATTAGTTTATATTGTCTCCCATCAAGCACTAACATAAGATTTGTAGCGCAATAGTTAGTTTTATCCTGAAAGTTATCAGTGAAAGGCTATTTTGCTGAATAGACAGCTTACACTAATATATCCTCCCACTTGAGCTGAAGAATTATGTCAAATGACAGATATCTCATCACCGACGATTAGTGGGTTCAAAGTTAACATGCTTTTTTAAAGTCAAGTTATAGATAGTGTACCTTGAGCCATGACTTTAATTCATGCTTTAACATTTTCAGAAATTTTAATGCACGAGTGTTTTAAGTATATGTTATAAAAATTAGTGGTACAGCTAGATGAAGAAAGTGTCGTAATGGCCCAGATGTGTTTTGCTACATCTGTGGCGAGTACACGATGAAGAAGCAGCGATTCAATGTGCGAGATTTCACCAAGAGAGCTTACAAAGCGTACTAGCTAGAATGTAAATGTGCATTAACATTATTAACAGAGCGGCACATATTGACGATTCAATGAATTACCAAACATTTTTCTTCAAGTTCTTTCCTATATTTACGTTTTAGATCAATAGCTTATAAAATGTTTAATCACCAAGAGCTTTTAGCCACTAACAAATATGTGACAAATTAATTTTCCCTGCCCTAATCGTCTGATATTTTTGCCTTAAAACGAGGGATTGTGAGTCCATATGACAAATTGTTAAAAAATGGCCCTATGGCGGTTTAACCCGAATGACAACTGTAGACTAGATAATGGAGAAATCTAATGCAAAGTTCTTTCTTAAATTTCCATGACCGTTGAGCCTGTTATAATTTTGTTTCCGTACAGGTGCTATTTGGGTTACTACTACCAGTTAAGCTCACGTGTTAAGATCATTTCAGACTGCTTCGTGTGATTTGCGACTTGAACTTTTGTGCATGTTTTTAGTAACTAATTCTTTACAAAATAGTAATAATCTTTTTAGTTTGCTTTTTTGCAGTCACTGTTGTTATATATATTACAGTCAATTGTGAAGATCGAATCATAGGACTTTTTTTATGAAATATTTATCAAAAGCAATGGTTTTTTCCAAAATGTTGCCAAGAAACAGTACTGGCACACGATTTCACGGAAAAAATTTCCCACGGCCACAAAAACTAAAAACTAACTCCAGAACATGTTTCTTGTGCGAAGATAGAATTAAATACAAATTTCATAAACAATAAAATTAAAACATTGAACAACAGAATTGACGAGGATATGTTGTTACCTAGGTATTAATTTAGTAAAAAAGTCAAAAACTGAAAAAACTAAATATATAATTAACTTTTAAAAATTCAAACAATATACAATACAATTGGGAAACGCATACCTGTGTTTTTACAACTATAACCAAGCTCATGATGTAATCGTTATAGCATCCAATGAGACTAATATCAAAATTTGTACCTTTCAGAAATAAAAACATTTGATTTTACTTTTAAGTATAGTCTACTTTATTATTGCATTGATGATTATTAGGGCGATTATTTTTTGACTTGTCAAAAAAATCAAAAATTTGTCAAATTTACAGCGTTAGGTCAAAAATTGTTTAACAAGTCAAATTTTTTACCAAGTCCAAATTGTTTACAAACTGCATTGCCGTGGTGTCAGAGGTTGCACTGTAAGTGAACTTGTCATTTTACATTGTACACCTTGTAGCCTACTTTATACTGTTGTAAATGGTCCATTGTCTACTTATTGTGAATCAGCTCTTGCTTCGGTTTTGCTTTAGATACTTCATACATCTTTAGTTTAGACAAATGTATTGAACAGTTTTTGTTGTGTCTTAGTTACAGTATTTTGTAATTAGCTCATTTCCCTTTTCTGAGTAGGCTAGGTCTGTGATCAGACTTTTGCTCTTCTTTACTACAATAAATTTTAACTTTTTGTACAATAATGCATAATTTAATTACTTGAGTTCTTCATACGTCAAAATTTATCAAAATTTTCAATTTTTAGGTCAAAAACTTTCGTGTTTTAGGTAAAAAAATAATCGCCCTAATGATTATACACTTGACTATCAATGTGTTTAGAAAATAAGTACTTTTAAAGAAAATGCAACCGTTGATTCATCTATATTAAAAATGAGGCCTGCTAATGATGAAAACTTAAACATGTTTGTTGTATACCATGATTAGATTTAATCATGTTGCAGACTTCTTAGTCTTGCAGCAGAATATTCATCTTTATCTTGTTTGAAGTTATGTTCTTGCTTTTTTGGTTCAACATTAAGTTAGCTCGAAGCTAAAGTCTTTGCGTAATTGGTCTGGTTGGGCCTAATTATGGCCTCGATTGTTTCACCCTAAGTCAGTATGTAGGTCAGCCTGTTGTTAAAGATACGAGGTTAGGTTGGGAGAATGGAAATGCAAAAATGTGATTTTAGCTGTTTAAGGTTTTATGGTATTACTATTATAAAATTTTAGTTAGCTTAACACAAAATTGTGAAAAATAGCTGTGAACGCACAATTTTTTTCCGTAAAATAGTGATAGCCTAAAATTAATTGCGCATATACCATAATGGCTATTATTGTATTTTTTTGCATGTGGGATTTCTCACCCAAAAGCAACAAACTTTCTAAATTAAATTTAGAAAAGGTGTGGGCAATCTACCACGGGCTACTTTATCGCAAACAGAATATTGTTATGCAGAAACCCCAGCGTTTGTGAAACAAACATGGAAATTTCACATCGCTTGCTTCTCGCATTCAGTGTAAACTGGTGTATTGCCAAAACCTGACCCCATTGTTACATCATAAATTTCATTCTGATTTTGGATTTGAATCAACAGAAAACAAGCGCTGGCACAGCTAGAATATTGAATATTAAACATTGAATACTGAGCCAAATTGAGAACCAATGTTAAAAGTTTGGATAACGGTTTCATAAAAACTGCGTTTACAAACGGTCCAGCTTACACTAAACAGTTAAACAAATAACTATGAAAAATCTCAAACTAAGAAACAACTAAATATATTTCACTTAACGGTCAAGTGCATTTAAAGCAACCACAACTCTTGTGTTGTTAGAAAGTATTGCAGAGATCTCCGGCCTTAGAAGAAATGGATAATGAAGTGTTCAACATCCCAACTGCGCTATAGCCGCTAATCAGGTTAGAGCTTCTTTTCTGCTAAGTCAAAACTATAGGCCTAATTGGATTTAAATTTATGACGTTACGATAGGCTTTGGTACTATACTGCAACTCCGGCCTTCAGCTTGTAAACATATTACATAGTGATTATTTTACCGTATGTCATGCAGCCTGTTGTTAAACATAGGCCTAGTCGGTTAGGTCGCTAGGAGAATGAGTATGCAAAAAGCTGGTTTTAACTATTTAAGGTTTTATTGGATTTAAATTTAGATCAGAAGGTAGACTTCTCAGGTTAAGTTTAGGTTGATGTGTTATAACCAGGGTTGCCATCAGTCTCAACTCAAAAATAAGGACGACTAGAAAATGAAAGACGAATACCACCTTAAACAGTGTACAACAGGAGAAAGCAACCAATGTTCCTAAAAAAAAAAAAAAAAAAACAAGACACTATCTGCATGTTCATAATTTTGGTATCTCTTTGGTACAAAATGGTATCGTAAAGGTGACAAAATGCCAAAAATAAGGACAAAAGTGCCCACCTTCGCCCTAAAAATAAGGACGAAAGTGAAAATAAGGACATTTCTTAGTAAAAAGGACAAACATATTTTCTAAGACACGGACCTTTAAAATAAGGACAAATCTTAGAAATAAGGACGGTATGGCAACCCTGGTTATAACATTTAGGTTAGGTTAACAGGAAACTGTAAAATATTGGTTAGATCGGACGATTTTTTTCCGGTGAAATAGGCTAGCGGCAGCCAAAAGATTACATAGATGCACACTTAGCTAGCCGTTGAACAACTGATTTAGCGAGTCTCCACACATGAGATCTCAGTAAAGCTGCGTTTACACCTGCGGCACGGCCACACCCTTCATAGCACACCCTTCATAACAGAGAAACGTCTCAAAAAAGAGCGTCAGCGTGCCTCTTTGTCAGAGCCTCAGAGGACCGACTCGAAATGCAAACTGATAAATACATAGTAAAACCACACAATGACTTTTTGGTGAAATAAACGTGGTGTCTTGCCACTATCTAGCGGACAGGATGGTGAACGCTACAATAGAAATCAAAACAAATAAATGGGAAAGCGACGCAGCACGGCCGTGCACAAACGCGTAGTAAAGCAACATGCGTAATTTAAGCATCTATACCAGTGGTTCTCAACCTTCTGATCTTGGCGGACCCCTTTTGGTGCTGTCAAAGCAGTTGGCGGACCCCTGAAGTTTAAGCAAACTAAGGGTTCTGAGACTGCACTTAAATGTTGCTTTGCTTAGTTTTACTTAATAGTCTTGGTGCACAACTGCGCTATTCATTCACAATAACATCAAACTATGCGGATATTTTTATTTATTTCAAAGCGTTATCTATACCTTGCTCACAACAAGCTGCTAGTTACAAGCTAAAACTGAGAAAGCGATTATGTGCAATCTCCAGCAACTTAAAATCACTGTATACAGCTGTCTTCTCGTATAATCCGCAATCTAGTGCATCACAATAGGCCTTCCCTGCGGGTGATAAATCTCAATAAGCTTTCGTATTGTTCCATCACAATAGGCAATTAAGCAAATGTTCCAGCCTATTTCAAAAAGCAATGATAAACAGCAAAAAAATTTTAAAAACTCGTACTTTATGTTGCAAATTTCGAAGTTCTCAAGGACCCCCTGAAAACGTTTCGACCCCCCGAAAAAGAGTGTAGAAAAATGTAAATAAAGTTAACCTTCAGAGTGCCAAACTATATCTTGTTTTTTATTTTTAAATAATGTAAAATATAAGGCATGAAATCGGTAAACAATACAGAAAATGAGTAACTTTGCATTAAATGTTTTTTTAGATAAACCTGACAGGTACTCGCAGCAGTGATTCAACCCAAAAGTTCAATCGATTCTGTTGAGAAACCTAACGCGGTGTTTCCACTGTGACGATTACGTCACGACTCACGAGTTGTTTTGAGATGTTTGGAATTTAATTTGGGATATTGTAATTCAGTGTTTACCAGATTTGAGTTCTCCTTAATGACGTCAGATAATTTCCTCGATTGAACTGTTGTGTCACATATATATACTGTTGTAATGTTTACGATCTTCCCTTTCACCGTTTCACGTGTTACTGAGCGCGATGTAAAATTCAGCAAGATTTGCCCAAAGGCAAAAGCCTTTGTGTTATAATAAATAAAATGGGAACTTTATAATTTAGTAATTTGTATAGACAGAATCAAGCAACTAACAGCATAGTCACGCCGTCTGAGAAATGAGAACTCAAACATCGAAGCAGAAGTAAAACAAGTTATCAACCATCAATCGTCCTCGCTCATATTCAAACAATTACCGCCAACATATGCGGTCTTTATGACAGATAAGTTCGTTGTGTAATACTTCACACGAGTAGTGCACAAGTGAATATATCATTTTGTCATACCACTTTCTTATTTGCTGAGATTAACAAAAGTTTACTTACCTTTACAATGGTATCTGATTAGCTTGCCTCAATGGGCCGAAACTAGTAGTGATTTTGAGCTAATTAACTTGTACTCCAAAATGACGATCCAAGCACGACGCGATAGAAATGTTGTGATTCAACTCAAAATTTCAATCGATTGTGCTGAGTAATCAAACTCGGTGTTTCCAATTTGTTATTTTCTAATATTAATAGAAATTTACTCACCTTTACAATGGTTACATCTTAGGCGCCGTATATGCTCGCAAAAAGGCCTAATTTCTCTGTTTATTTTATTATCAACTGAAATTACCAAAAATGCAATTAATCAAAAATCCCGCATGGGGTTCCCTGAAATTTTGTATGTCACTTTAATAAGCCTTCGGCTGTTATGCAGATTAGAGGTTATTATGCATGTGTGTTTCCTTGCAATTTCGTAATGGATATTTCGTTAACCTAGCGTACATTTTTACAAAGTGATTAAGTTCTGTCGACTTAACTGCGGTCACACTCTGTAGGCTATGCTATGCTAGGTCGTTTGACTGTGCATCAAAATTCTGGAAAATTTTGATTTGTAACCCAAAATTTCATGCTTCTAGCAAAAGTATAACTGTAGTTTAAACGCAACAAGCACAGGCACGTAGAGAGCTGAAGTCTTCTTTACTATTGCACTCTCATATCAGGATTGACTGTTGAGGAATTATTACCTCATTACTCCTTTCCATTCAGGCCTTCATGTCAAAGAGAAAGAGCAAAAGTGAAAGAGACCCGAGAGCTGACCTCAGGCAGACCTTCAACTCCAAAATCTATTTTTTGTCACTCTCTCTTTTCTAAATCCACTTCTTCCTCCAGGTGGGCCGTGCGGAAGCAGGTACAGTTGGCGATCTTTCGCCACATAGCCTATGCCAGTTTGGCCAAAGGGATACCTAGTCAAGACCAGGCCAGGTCAACGATGTAATCGTACCAGCTGGTGGTGTGGCAAGTTGGGGCTCAACATTTAGAGATTTAGCGTTATACCATAAACCATACCCAAAGATTCCTTTTCTGAAGCCTGCACCCGTGAGTACACTATTTCGGTCATTATCTGACATTTATGACCATAGATGAGAATCGGACAGAAAAGTGACTTCAAAATTGAGAGTTTTGCTTTGAGTCTATTGTGCCAACTAGGGTTCTTGGTCGTAATTAATTAATTATATTGATTGTTCAATTATTCTTTTATCTGACTTCGTTGATATGCACGGTTCTTAACCACTGATAAACTAGAACCAAACAGACAGTTTCTTGAATATAGTTACATTATATTGATTCACAATGAAACATTTATATACTGCTTTCAGAACATGTCACAGAGATACATTCGGTATGACTGTAAATGCTAGACTGAATATTGAGAGAGGTGCATTGGATGCTGTGGTAACGTTTAACGTAATTCAAAACACAGCCAAAATATGGAAAACGTTTGTTGGTAAAATCACGAAATAGAACACTAATAACATATCATCAGATCTGCACAGGAATTCCGTAGAAATAAGAGCTAATTGTGGCAAGTAACACACCAACTTGCCCTTCGGGTATTTCAAAAAAGTATGTTTACAGTAGAAATACATGGGACAACACTATAAGTATCACATAAAATAGTATGTTTCGGTATATAGATTACTGTACTAATATTTAGTGTTAAAGTGAAGGTAGTAGGTTATATGTTAAAGCTAGAAGTAACACATCAAGCTAACTTGATAAGCACATGTAAGCTAATATTACAATCTTATTTTTAAATGCCAGAATAAAGCTCAGTGAGTTATAATTAAAAGCTTTGTTTTGCAGGGTTTGATATGTCTAGTGTGCATGGTCGAAATGTAAGAAACCTGTATAAGCTAATTTTGAGGTTGCACGGACATTTACCTATCGACCTTAAAATCGTTGGGGACCAGTACGTCAAGAGTGAATTTAAGTTGCACAAAAACTGTAACCCAGAAATTGTGCCAGAATTTATGCAACAGTGGATATTGTATGCTAATACATTGCAAAAACAAGTTCATGATACGACTCAACACGATAAACGAAAAGACGATAAACTAGGGCTTAATATTTCCGTTGAACAACTGGATCGTTTTACAAGTGAACAATTGGTACAGTTGCACGAATTGATGAAAGAAACTACCAAGCCAAATCCTCAGTTTAATATTAAAGAGGGTTAATCTCTTCTCCTGGTAATTGCCAACTGTAGAATGATCAGCCAAAAAATTATTCCAAGAATTTGGTCTGTCAACAGATCACAGCGCTTTTTCAGTGTTGCACACCCTTTACACTACCGGCCATATACTGAATTAGCAAATTTTAAAGTAAGAAAAGAGGAAAGTTTTTGGGCCTTTGTATTTCGTCGATCAGAGCCTCCGCTAACTGATAAGGAACTTAATGTTGATTCTTGGGAAAAACTATGTCCTCGGCAGAAACCTATTGTTGCTGAAAATACTTCAAAAGATAAAATGCCACATGAAAAGACAAAGTAAAACGTTTGTTAATGTAGTAAAAACGTGCTCCTTGAGCTTGTCAGTTGTATATTTTTTTCTTTTTTTGATGTATAGTTTTCAATAAAAGAAACATTTGGTGTGCTTATGTTTTTTGTAATCTATTGCATGTAAAATTCAAAAAATGCCCATTCAAATATTGTATTCCAACCTTAAATTAATTCTCTAATATATTGTACTTTCACCTTTTGCCTAGTCTATACAGTTATACAAAAAATCTTCTGACAGTCACATTCTTTTTAACAGAACTTATAGAAAATCTTACTCAGCTCAGTATAGCAATGTATTTACTGAACATGAATTGAGAATTTCAATTATATTACAGTAAATGAATGTATTCGGTTAAGACATAACATTACACAGATTCATGCATGTTGATCATTTACAAGTTGCACATCTGATATTGTAGCAAAAATATCATGCAACAGATAGACATTGGTTCTAAAAAATGTGTTGTTGCAGTGCAAATAGACTTGAGTTCACTGTCATGATTGATAAAACTTGTGACGAATACTGCAACAATAAGAGTGTTCACAAAAAAATTAGCTACAAAGCAACAATAATGATTACATACATTGAAATACAGTGCTACCATAGACAGTTAGATTACAGATAACAACAAACAAAACATAAACACTTTCAACTGGTAGTGTATTTCATTAAATTTACAGCTTTGTGTTAAAATAATTTGTTTTATGTCCCATGAATTACAAAACGAACATTGGCAATTTTAAAACTGTAACACATTTGATCTGTTTTCACTTGATTGATGGAAACAATACAAAGGGCTGCAATTTTCAATCAATTAAGAATTCATTAAGTGTCTGTATGTGTAATAAAATTTTCCGCATAAAACTCAGTACAAATGATAATATTCTACTATCAAAAAGGTAAAACATATAAAAATTGACCTTAGATGATAAGTAAATCTTTGAGTGAGATAATAGCTACAAAATATGATGATGTAGCACCAAACCTTTAGCAGACTGATTGAAGATGTGACCATTATTGTGCAAAGATACCAATAAAACGATAACATAAAAACATTATAAAATTTTAGGTAATGACAGTGACTAGAGAAATAGCTCCATCAATGAAGAAACTGCATTACTGTTAATATCACGAAGTTGCTGTAGAGGTTGGATCACATAGATAAACAAATTTTAGAACTGTTTGTATTGGAAAGAAGCATCTAATGAGAGGATACACTTAGCAAATTAATACCAAGATTTCATTGTACATGGTAGTGCCAAATGAAACATTACAAATGTAAGGTAAAAGCTAATAGACAAAACTAAAAGCAGCAAACGCACTAGTACAATTTGATGACACATTGGAAAATATTGATCAACAGAACACCATGGAAAACTTTTTACAGGTAATATAGGATCACTAGCAAGAATTCTAAGCTCTATGGCAGTTTCATGTTTGAAGCATTGAATGCGTTGGTATGTGTGACACAGAAGGATAAGGCTGGGGCTGATAGTCAGACTTAAGCTCAAAACTGCCTGGTAGTGGCATTTTTGCATGTTTGTCAGAGATGCTTTGACAGGGACTGCTTTTATCAACTTTTCTATGAAGGGTAATTTTACCAAATGGTGGCACAGTTGAGTTGTTCTTTCTAGCTCTAACACTAGCTTTTTGCTCATGGCTCTTCTTGACGTGAACAACCAGTAAACTTCTTGTAGAGTAACTCCGACCGCATAGTAGACAAAGATGACGATGTGTAGTGCTGTGATGCTCCACTGCAATGTGGCTCTTGAGCAAGGAAAGGCTCGGAAACCTGCGACTTGGGCAATGTTGGCATTTGTATTGCAAGAGCTGACGCTGTTTGTTTTTATTAAATTTTCCAAGGTTATTATACAACCTAAACTGACTCTTTTTTGACTTGTTCCCTTTTTTACCCATTGAAGGACCAGCATGAGAGTGCGGTTTTTGTTTAGATATTTTGGTTGTTGGTTTTACAACTGCATTTGTTACGGCATAGGCTCTTGGAGCCATCATGGAAGATGTGTTGTTGAGGGATGTTGGGAATTTCGGTTTCTAAACAAAACCAAAAACGGTATTGATAGCATAGTTCTATTGGCCAATACCTTCCACAAGTTTCATGATATAGTCTTCAATACATAAATTAGGGGAACTTACTTGAATTTCAGGATTAACTTGTAACTCATTACTGGCCGGGTTTTGGTGAGAAGTTACCATTATGTTACCAACTCCATTTAAGAGATTACTACAGTTAGCTTCCTTCTTTTCCTTATATATTTGAGAATTGATTCCATTCTTTTGAAAACAATGGACAATGAAGAGTTGCCAAAGCATTGAAGTTACCTTATCAAAGTCTTAAAACCAACAAGATAATAATAGCAATTCTTACCATTTGTCTACTAGTCTTCCTACTCTTGGATTTTCCGGTGGGATTAATTGGCCTTCCAAACTCATCAAGTTCTTTCACACCAAGCATAGTCTGAAATTCGCTCCCTCCGAAAAGATGACCATATTTCTTAACTAAACTCCCAGATTGCTTCTTGTTTTTAGCAAAGTGCTTTCTTTGCATGTGCCCACGTAGATGATGAGCAGTGAGACAGCGTTTGCCACATTCCGGACAGTTACAAGGATTCAAGTGTGCTGTGTCTGGGCTGTTAACTTTGGAATCAATGTGAGATCGCATGTGACGTTGCAAGTAACATAATCTAGAAAACATTAAAACTTCCATCATGCTTAGATTTAAAAAACTCACTGTTTTAGCAACAAGACATTAGATCTTCAATTTCATGTGGTCTGCTGATACCATGACAACTTGTTTACATAATAAATCATAATTGGCAGATTTATAAAAAAAAACATGACTACTTATTTTGATTAAAAAAGTAGTAAGTATGCTCTGTAATTGACTTTTACAAATAATTATTAACGCACCTAATCAAGAAAACAAATAATTTAACAGGATAACATGTTGTTTGAAGTTTTAAAGATTTATATACCTGTCAAAAGTTGAGTCACATTCTCTGCACCTGAATGGACGTTCACGCAAATGCACAAAACGAATGTGTCGCTTCACATTGCCAGCTTGTGCAAATCTCTTATTACATATACAGCATTCATTCGGGTTGACACTTAAATGAACACCTTCAACGTGATGCATGAGATTATCAATGCCCTGAAAGCAATATTGACAGAATTTGATAAAAAATCTAAGTTGAAATATGAACTTTAATTTAGTAAAGAATGCAGATAAAATTTATTTTTACTATTAGCCAATAATTCAATTCAATGGGAAAGTTCCTTACATCATAGGTCTGATTGCAAACAGTGCAATTAAATTTCAATGTTATTCCATCATCAAATTCTTTCAGAATCATGGTTTGTGCTCCATATTCACCCTCTTCGTCTTCAGTGCCACGCCTCTTTTTTGGACGGCCCCTTCTAGCCTGCAATGGTAGATTTGCACATTCCACTGAGCCACTGGACACAATTGAGCTCGGTTTGCCTGGTTGTGATTTATAGGTGGGAATTTCTGGTGGTGCTACATCTGTAGAAGCAGCAGATGTCTGAACTTGTGTATGGCCAGATGCCACTTCTGAAAACGGAACAGCAGGGCCGACAACAAATACTGGCTGACTGACTTGAGCAGGTTGTGTAATTGAATAGGAAACAGGGACTGTTGTTGCACAAGGTTCAGCAACTTGCACAGAGCTTGGAAAATGGAAGTTGGGCAGTGGAGAATTAGAACGAAAAACTGAGGGTGCAGCCGGTAAATAGTCTGCAGCATCCACCTGCAGAGTGTAATCGTCATATGAGAAGTCTGATAGAGTTTTCATGGCCTTTGAAAATGCTTCTGATACAGAGCTACTATCTTTGTTACAAGTAGAACTGTTCAAATCAAGAGATCGCTCTTCAGATAAAAATGAAGAGGGATTCTGCTCCTGTTTGGTTACTTCCTGTTCTTTGATTGGTGTTCGAAGGGAATCTGTGATAGAGATTTGTGACTCTATTGGTTGCTGTTGGTTGTTGATAGATGCTTCCAGAATGGACGCATCAACAAGATGAGGTTTTATGTCATGGTGTGAACTAGAAACAATAGACGGCGTTGGGTTGAAAGTAACCTGACCTTGCACTGGAGCACATGGATAGGGGTTATGAAGATTCTGTTGCTCCGAAAATAGGTATGGGTTCATATTAGCTTCTTTCTGTACAGCAGTTGAAGAGATATATGGTTGTTGACAATTAGGTGGCAGAAAGTTTGAAGATTCCGAAAGCTGTCTTGGGTCACATTGTTGTACAAAATTATGGTGTTGATGCTCAGTGTTATAAATCACTGGATGAACTGGTTGCGGTTGAGATTGCTGGTTCCCTTTTGCGTGGTGTGCTGTTTAATGAATTATGTTTGATAAAGAAAATATTAGGTTAATCTTAATCCTCATCTTCATAAACAAAACCTGTTTATCCCAACCAAAGTTATGACAAATTTTAGCCTACACATTGTTATACTTTTTTTGCTGAAGAAAAAGATCCTTTAATAGGCACATACCTTGTTGCATGTTCACTGCACTGTTAGCTGAATTCACATCATGCTTATAAGTGGGCTCTTCAGTGTGAACTTTGGTGTTGTGTGCTTGCAACTCACTTACAGAATCAAAACTTGTATTACATTTGTAACAAAGCTGTTTGCTTCCTTCACTTTCTCTGGTGAAATAAAAAACTATTTTCACACAACAAAATCACATCATGTATAAAAATCATTACAAGTTCAACCAATTCTTATAAAGGTCATGTGAATTTCAACAAATAAACTACATTCATTAATTGCTTTATAAATGTTTCTGAGGCACTAAGAAATTTGTGAAGGGCTTCTGCTCAGTTTTTTAATAAACTTGGTTTGCCTATGTTTTTTTTAGCAAAACAAATTTTTTGTGCTTATACTTCATAATCCTGGTCCAATTTTCCATTCTAATTGAAAACTGTTGTACTTACCAGCGGCTGAAACCAGACTGATAACATTACAAACTTCAACTGGCTATTCAGCATTCAAGTGGTAAAGTTATTCTAAAACAGGATATAGCGTCATATAGAATTCCTTATAAGGCAGACTAGAAACATGTACATTATCTATATCTCACTATGGCACTGGCATTCAGCAGCACTTGAGGTAAGTTTCCGTTCATAAATTTAGTTTCAGCTACAGACCTGTCAACAACGGTTCGTGAATAAATTTTTAAACACTATGGTGAAAACCTGCATAAACTAACCAATTAAAACTTCATTTTAAGCATACCAACAAGGTCATATTTATATAGCTGCACATACTGACAGAAAAGCTCAATTACTCACTGATGTATCCACATATTCTGCAAACTACAAATGATCTGGCCGTTAGGACTGCTCTAAACACATCTGTTAGGTTGGCTAACTGTGCAATTTCCAATTCAGCATATTAAATATGCATGGCTAGCTGCTAGATTTTTAAAATATGCAATAAATGATCATATGGTGATTGGTGAACATAAATGCTAAACTCAAAACACTTCCAGTCTTACTTACACTAAACTAGCATAGCACAAAGCCACATCTAATTCAACGCAGCCTATTAGTCATTAGGATCAAATGAAAGTAAATACATGGTGTACATCGGCAATACAAAAAAGTGAGATAAGCATGAGAGTCATCAATAATTCATGTATTGCGTTTAGGCTGAAACATGAAATCGCACAGGAAATTTCATTAAATATTCTACACTTGACAGCACTGAATATGTTAATGAAGACTAAGATTCTTTCCATCAGATTGTTATTTAAGTAGAACGGCTATGAAATAAAACAATTGGCATTGTCATGGTCTATACAATACTGACTATGTTGCCTTTGATGTTCTGCATTCAATGAGAATGGTTAACTTAATTCTAGCCAACATCAGAATTAAAACCAAAGATTGAATTAAAAAAAATTTAAAATAGATAAAGCATTTTCTAAAACAAAAATATCCTTCTGGCATACCTAGTAGCCACTCGCAAGTGAATTATTTCTTTAACAATTGATTTACCAGAATCTCTTTTCACCAGCAAAACAAACGCATTAACCTTAAAAGTAGACAACTAAAGATTTAGGTAGGATTTTAAAATATACATATATAATTAAATGCTTAAGTACATTAATAAACACAATAACTGTTGAAAATTGTTATTAGGTAGACCTTATATGCAACTGTACGCAATTAGTAACAAAGCTTGGCCAATATAAGAATTTAAATCCGAAAGTTAAATTATGCCACTAGGTACAGTTTTTCTTACAAAAGAATGCCGATTAATACAATACGACATGTTGCTTTATCTAACCCTCTATTGTAATTTTAATGTAATACAACCTTCAGCTGTGGCCTGTGGGGATCAATCCATTATTTTTTGCTTTCTTGGTTGTGCAAGATGCCTTGCATAAAACTTGTAATAACATTAATTTATATACAGTACATATATATATATAATTATACAAAACATGGAAAACCGATTTAATTAATTTACTGAAAAGCTGTTATTAATTACAGTTCAACACATAGATTGGAAAGAGTTATATACATATGCTTATGTTGTAATAATCCCTATTAAACATCACAAAAATGTCTCAATAGGAATTTACTATATATATATATATATATACAGTCGAATCCGCTTAATTCGGACACCGGATAACCCGGACAACCGCTTTATTCGGCCAAAATGCTCGGGAACGGAACAAAAGTAAAAATTGAACGTAAAAAACTCCCGTTAATTCGGACAATTCTCCGCTTAATTCGGACACAGGTTCGCAATTCCTATAGTTAGGTTATGACACAATAAACAATGCTTCGTCCGTTTTAACACAAGATGCAATTGCATTATGAGTGATTATGGTGAAACAATGACGATCGATGCAGTAACAATCGACAATGAACTGATATAAGGCCGTGCCAGCTTCATAGTCGCTTTTACTTCGGTACAATTGCGTCCATCTTGTAAAATAGAATGGTATAGAAAAGTTTTGCAGAAAAAGTGAAATTTCTCACTAAAGTAAACGAAGAAAAAAATAAAGACGCTTCCTTGACAGTTAGGCAGTTAGCTGGGTTGGTGGGGATATCAAATTACAGTATACAGATATACGGTATTTGTTGAATCGTTTGGTATCGAAATTCATCATTCATCAAATAAATCAGCCATAAAAACACATCATTCAATGCCAAATGCCATGGTTGCATATTTGATAGCATCAACACAAACAATTTTCAGATGTTAAAAATTTACAAAAATGATTATGGAAGAAAATTCCAAGAGGCCCCCTATTAATCACACAGCATATCTGCAACCTCAATAAACAGGTGATTGAAAATGGAACGATCTATTCATTAATTTTTTTACATGATCTCACAAACAGAACTGAATAATACTACTATTCATGGGACCTGAATGTCTTACCTTAAAACTGTTTTTATTGTTTTCCTGTCCATAGTTATCATTTTCGGTGACTATCAATTTTTAAGAGCATTGCTCTTCATATAAATATTGGCTAATAATGAAACCTGATATAATTTTGATGGCTGCAATATTGGCTTAGCTAAAGCAACATCCACTTAAAAATATTTCTGTCACTGCTATTTTTTGAAATTACAAGATGGTGTTAATTCTGGTAAGCAATTGACCATAGCTTGAATTAACAAAAAGTCACAATAAATATTCTACAATTCTTCTTTGGTAATTTGCTTATTAGATACAGATACCAAAATTTAATAACCATGGTGTCTAGCTGTACATACCCATGCAATTTCTTAATGTGCCGTTTAAGATTCTTCTCAGATGATACTGTTTTGTGACAGATCATACACGAGAAAGTTTTGCTGCTTTTATTGATCGCCCTCATGTAAGCAATGTCTTGTTCCTCATGCAAAGTATTAGCATGGTTTTCAATTTCAACCAGAGTTGCAAAACGTATGCCACATCTAAAACAAAAGGTTCTTCACTTTTTAGAAAATTACCCTAATTTGCAGAATCTCTACTTTATCATATATATATATTATATACATTCAATCTGAATAAGTTTGTTGAAAATGACGATCGATATGAAGATTTTCAGCAAGACTTAACACACCTTAAGCCATGCATGTATAAGTAATACTGTATTGTATCTGAACTACAGTATAAACTTTTTTTAGTATATAATAATCAAACCACTGTAATAGCCTCCAACATACAAGTTCAAATTAAGTCAATAAAAATGAAGTGCTGGACAAATTTGGGTTTATTTATTAATAAGTGGGTAGAAATTCAAAACAAAATTTCTGCAATGACATTAATCTTTTTGCAGTGACCTCAAATAGACAAAACTAAATGGAAATTGTTTTAAAAATAATACCAAACAGTTTGACATCCAAAGAAAAGATCAAATTAAAGTAGTTGACTTATTAATGGCCAGTAACTTTATTAATAACCATAATAGCTAATCCATTAAAACATTTTTTGGGTACAATACAGGTTGTACAGTTATAACAAAATATATCCATAACAAACCTGACACACAAGTGGCCACTGGTAATAAGGTCAGGGTGAGAGCTTTGGTTGTGCTTTATAAGGCTGTCAATTGAAGCAAAGCCTTTTGGACATTCTCCGCATTGGTAAGGATGATCACGATCATGTACGGACAAAAGATGACGTTTCAGATGGTCACCACGCTTAAAGACCTACAAAAAATAGATATAAAATGTATTAGCAACACTTTCAGACTTATTTATGTTGTAAGTTTGTGTGAAAATCAGTGAGTAATATGTAGCCATGATTTCAAGCTTTGAGATGAGTCATTCAGAGCAAATTTTCAAAGTTGTCATTTAAGGAAACCAAAACATTTCCTATCACTGAACATTGCTTTTGAAGTGCTATAATTACAGAAACAATGAGTCGATTTTAACAAACTTTTCATGAAGAAAAGAACTGCTAAAAATCAACACTGAAGAAATTTTCACAAGTATACAGTTGTACTAAAAGTAGCAAGCCTGGGAATTCAAATGCGTCAACTGAAAATCATGGTCATAAAAAAATTCAAACAATACAAACAATGGTGTGAGCTAATGAGAACACAGCCAAAATAAGACAAAGCCACATATTTACCAACTGTGTAATATGGTTAATTATGAATTCTGAAATCCTTATTGTGCCTGAGTGATATCCTAATCGAATTAAAATTGTCTATAATGTACTGACCTTTGCACATTTTGGACATGGAAATGATCTCACAACTCTGCCATTTCCTCTATTTTCCGAGTTTTCAAAGGCTGATGTTTTAACATTGGGATCTGGGGCATGAAATGCATTAGGAGGTGCTTCAGGCTTATTCATATAATGAGCTGAATGAGGCCAGATGTCAGACTGGGGTGTTGCATTTGGTACAGACTGAGATAATGGTTGTGAGCCATCATAATATGGTGGCTTCCCACCAGCTAAAGGAACAGAAGACTGAGAATAAGCCAAATGGTTGTTATTGTTGATGTTAAACGTCGCATTTTGTGTTAAGGCAGGATTTTGTGAATATGGTGCAGGATAAGCTTGTGAATTTACTGGCACTCCAGGATCCGAAGGAAGTAAGGAAGTATGACTAGTAACCATGTGAGATGAGTTTGGCAACAAATTATAAGTTTGCGAGATGGGATGCGACCAATCGTGTTGGGATGGAGGTAGCGGAGCACTGGAATAAGTCATCTGTTGTTTCTGACCACTAGTAGTAGTGGCCGCTACAAAACTATCTTTTTGCGCTGGTATATCTGAAAAAATAAATATCATAGCAAATCAAAAGTTAATTAAAAAAGCATGTATGAGAATACGTATTAAAAATCACTAGACTTGTGATGCATCATGGTACTGATTGTTAAAGTTTATGTACCAGTATGCAAAGCTATGCTCTTATGCGATACCTGACATATCTATTGACTGGGTCAGATAACTGTGTGCACTGTGGGATGTTGTTTCCATACTAGCAAGAACCTCTCTTGAATTTGACGCACTGCTTGCTATCATGACAATCTTGTTTCTTAATAATTAGGACAGCCACAGTACAGTATTACATTACGGCCTGTTTAGAATCATTTTAAAAACATGTCAAGAAAAAACAATTTATGGTTAAAACATACAGGTATAAATGCAAGCTTTTTGTCTTGCAATGTTTAAACTATTTTACAAACTCTGTGTACATTTATAATAAAAAAAAACATTATGTCAAAATAATGGTTTATGTTAACTATCTACCAGAATACTTTCCATACTTCATGTTTGAACAAAAGCAATAGAACAAACAGTGAGAAAATATATATGTAATATGATGCAATGCAACTTAAAATAATAAACCAAAACTTCCCTAACAAGTGCTTTATTTTAACTATGAACAAGCAATCTTGTGCAGTGAAAAAATATCTCACTTCCTAGCTCCACTTGTAGCTTTTCAGAATTAACATTTCACAAGTAGTTTGCATCACCGGTACACTGGCAATACGAATGCGAACAGTAGCTACAAGTTGCCACAGAATATTGTTTCAAGGTTGTCTACACCAGTGTTTTCAACTACCAATAAGTTTACTTTTTTACCAGTCTATAAGGAACATTATTTCAGGCCTACAGCAACAAAACCTAACCTGTTACAAATTATGTAGTTTTCAATGCAACATTATCAGTTTTACAGGAGATAAACTTGAATCCTTTTATAAATTTATCACATGAAACAACAATTTTTGGGCATTTGAATTCGTTTTTTTGCATGCTCAATTTATTCATCAGCGTACATTAAATGCAGAAGTGCTGCTTGTTGGCATGCAGCTATAATTTTAGTTGATACAATTATATAAAAACATGCAGCAAATTTTTTTATCGGCTTGCAAAGTATTTCTGTAACTTTTACTAGTCCTCAAACACAGGAAGTTAAGAACCATCGATTGATCAAAACAACATTGGCACCGTATGATAATCTTTACTCTCGGACTGAGGAAAGTGTTAGCACAAATTGGTCAAGTCCCGATTTTCACAGATTTGTTATTTGTTTTTGTTGATTTTTTATATCATATTGCTCGAATATAGGACTATTCTCCAGCACTACTGAACAGCAGCAAGCGCTGTTACAGCCTTGCCCAAGGACACTACAATGGTAGTGCCAGCAGGTGTCAAAAACGAACCACAGTGTTACGAGCCCAAAGCTCCAGCCACTTGGCTATCGAGCCAACTTCAACAACATTATTAACTACAGTCATCGCAAAATCCAATCACTCAGAATAATCAAATAAAGATTAAAATGATTCTCAAACAAGGTCATCATGTGAGCTTTGCTGTCTTGCGGGCAATGTCAGAATGCAGAATTTGGCATAGGCACTCTTAAAAATGTTTTCAATGAGCCACAGTGGCCCTCAGTTATTTGCGTAATTGTGCCCTTATTGAGCTGGACAAAACTTTTACGTAGTCAATGTTTAATTAACTTAGAGATTTAATTAGTCAGACTGTGCATGTTAATGTTAAATAATTAAAGGCAATTAAGTGTGCACAAGTGTGTCATAGCATTTTTGAGTACTTACAATTGTCATAATTGGGTGTTTGGCACATGCAAGATCTTGCTGAAAACGGCCCTACTACTTTCCCATCTGGCCTATACCTTAACCTATATAATTTTTGTAATCTTCAGAAGCTTCGGCAAATCCGTTGTCAAATCCGACAGCAATTGCTTTAAGCATTATTTCTAAAAAAAAGGTCACAGGTCTCGTATACAAGCGCACAACCACAGGATACCTTTGTATACTAGACACCAGCTACTCAAGTTGTGACGTCATCAGCTTGTACACTTGTATGTTAGAACCAAGGTGACTAGCCTCGACTAGGTTATAGATAGGCCAGCAGCCCGTCCACCCGTTGTTATAGAATGCCTTAGATTGGCAATTATGCTTAAAGAAAAGAGTGGGCTAGACCTAAGAGAAAGTTGATTTTAGCTATTTAGGCTATAATTTTAATTGGAGTTTAATATTCATAGGGTCTCAGTAAACGCCTGAAATAAGGTTCAAATAGACTTAGTTGTGGGGATCTGAGGAACACTGTTTTCAACTTTAGCCTTTTAGTGTGTCCTAAATATATATTCGAAGATACATTAGATTAACAATTAAAGTAGAAGTAAACGCAAAAGATACCTGCGAACGTAACCAGTTTAATACCGTAACCTTAGTGACAGCCTTCTAAAAATGTCATTTGAAAATACACGATAACTATCATAAAAGCTGAACTATAACACACAAGCATGCCAACAACCGACTAAAAAAGGACCACGGTTAGCCTTTCTTCTTTCTACCCGATATCCACATTCACAAACGCACGCTTTCATGCAGCCGCACGGTGCTTCGCTTTGTGCTCTGAACCAATTTGATGAAATAGTCTCAGAGCGCTCCGCAGTGGCATTATGGTGGCATAAGGTAAATAGAGTAGCGGTAGCATATTCCAAATTGCTTTTGCATTGTACGATATTATTATTACAGTTCCTCTGCCAAAGAAATAAATTTTTTATTACCGCTTGTTAGTCAGTTTGTCTACATTATTTAAAAAACTGTTATCCGCTTTCGGTAAAAGTTTTAGAATACATTCAGTGCTAGTGGTGTAATGAGGCGGAAATGGCATTCCCACAGCTTTGTTGACGTGGAAACGAGTTCTTGAGAGTTAACAAAAACGAGTACGTTTTTGTTAATAAAAACCAAATTTCAGGATTCTTTTCGGTTTTAAATTAATACTTGCATCCTCTGGTAAAACAAATTTCACACACTAATTGGTCCCAGAAACATAGTATTTAGATGAGAAAGCCTAATACCAAGCAAAAATGCTAAAGTCAGAGAGCTTGTAAGCACTTCAGTTGCAGAAGTTTCTAGTAGGTTACCAACTGAACTTATTTTCTATCCTCGAAAAAATACACAACAATGCACTTGTAGCAAAAAACGCGGCTGAAAATAATAATAAAAACTCAAACTGGAGCTGATTTCGAAAAAGCAAGTGATGGAGATGTACGCTTAGGCGGTTTGATATAACCCAACGGGAGTTTGGGAACTTTCCCGGTGGGCCAAGGCTTTGTCACTACGCTCGGAATCTCGGATGAGGTGATATATGTACGATCAAGTTTATTTGGAAAACAGCGGACGTACATAAACGCAATTTCATCTGTAAGTTACAATACATACGTCAAATCAAACGCAAAATTTGGCTATGAAGGCCAAGTCCGCTCTGTGTTTCAATTTTCGGGCTTTAGTTCGCTAATCCGGCTTTCAACTAAGGTGTAAATGTAATTGTTACGAAGATCTGAGGTTATTGCGTTTTAAATAAAATGCAGGCAAGAGTTTGGACGAGTACCGGTATGTTAAAACAGTAGGCTTAGTTCTTACACACATTGAACCTTGAAGTTGAATCCAACGCATGCACGTGTGGCGGCGGTGTTTAGACAAGGTCATATTTTTGTAAGTTGCTTTAGTAATTAAAATAAATCTGTGTATCTCGGAAGGAAAAAACGTTTAGCTTCATGCAATGTTACAATTCATGGATTTCAACATTTTAATCTTTAAAAATAGTTTGCAAGTGAACATATATATAGTACATGTAAATTGTAAAACAATAAGTATGATCTAGTTTCCGAAACGAAACCACGAATGCGAAATAAAACTCGCTCAGCGCATGTTGGCACTTTCTTCAAAATTTTGCTTTACGGCCACAGAAAAGATGTTTCTTTATTAGCCTTTATGCAGTGGGCATCCGGGAAAAAATCCAACTTTCATTAAGAGTCAAACCAACCTTCATATAAACACTTTACTTCTAATTAATTTATAATAATCTTGCTTTGTCAGCCAAATCTAGATTATTCCTTCATGGTATCACTAATTAACTCAAAGCACCAGCAAACACAGCAAAACATTTTTAAAATACATATGCTTGGAGCTACATTCGTACAGGATAAAAATGACATTCCTGACAAGTAACAAAACAGACACGGTAGTGAACTTAAACTATATGCACAATGTTTGGATCAGTACTAACTCCATGGTAAAAATACTTGTCAAGTACTCCATTACAAATATCAGAATGAAGATTACACAGCTAAAATCTTTTCAATTAGGTGTTGGTCTAATACTGTATTACTTATAGTCCACAACCTTAAAACTTCAACCAAATTGGACATAACATTATAAAGGTGAAAGATTATTTGCCAAGGATTTTTTGCAATGTAACGTTAACACATTATTGTTTATTAACACACGATTATAAAACAAAGATTCTACTTCAAGTTCCATCCACTATCTATAAGGTTTAAAAACTCGATTAATCATATTACATGATTTAAGTTAGTTATAAGAATTAATAACGTCAGTAATAATTGAAAGGCTCTCATCAAGTTCTTGCTCTGTTATGATGAGTGGGGGTGCAAAACGGATGATATCATTATGTGTTGGCTTAGCAAGCAGGCCGTTATCTCTCAAACGAAGGCATACTTTCCATGCATTGAAAGCTAAACAAAATTTTAAGTTTTTGTTTAGTTAGTTTGCACTTTTGGTTTAATTACAAATACCAAAAGGAAGAAAATTTCATAAAGCATATAACAAAAAATGCAAACCTTCAGAATTTTTTATTACAATCGCATTCAGCAACCCCTTTCCTCTTACTTCAGTAACAACATTAGAAGAAAGTTTTGACAAGACAGACCTTGTCTTTTCTCCAAGTTTTGCAGCATTTTCGATCAAGTTTTCTTCAATGAGAACCTAAATTTTAATACTGTATTTCATACATATATGTTTGACTTTTCAAATAAAAAATTTGTAAATCACTGATATCAGTATCCACAAAAATCCTAATCAGTATAAAAGAGCATATAGCAGTGGAGCCATTTCATGTAACCACGCTAGGGCTAGACGAATTTGGTCGTAATACCCGAAAGGCCACTCCATCCACTATAATGAAACCTGAATCTTCACAGTTAGTTATAAAAAAATATCAAACACAATGTTTTGGTCATTTGTAGTACAACCTCAACCAATAGTTGTTGCATGTCATAAGAAAGAAAATGATTGATAACGTTATGGATTGACATCAACTGTCATACGGCACACCAACATAAAAACATTCTTCTGCAAAAGCAGAAAACATTCAGGCCAAAATGGTAAAGTAAGGAGTGAAGGATGACACATATTATACTAAACGGTAATTTGCCTAAAGCAATGTCACAATGATGTGAGTAAGGTTTATATTCTGGGATTAACTTATGGTTCATATCCTCAGACATCTTGCAGTTATTCACAAAGCAACATGTCTTAATACCTGACTGCTAACAGACAGCAACATGCCCTTATACTTGACCTGACATGTTGATCTTACATTTTATTATTGCAACCCTGACAAACCTCACCCCAATGGGTCTGCGAAAAGTTGGCTAATTAAAACAAAGTCAAATACTAAAGGAACATATTTTGTTATTGATCTTACCTTGAGGGCTGTAATGGCAACTTTGCATCCAAGTGGGTTTCCACCATAGGTTGAGCCGTGTTGACCTGGTTTGATGGTTAGAATGACCTCATCATTTCCCAAAACTGCTGACACCGGGTACATTCCTCCAGATAATGCTTTTCCTAAACATCAGCAGAAAAATGCAAGTTTAGTAGAACACAAAAAATTTGACGGAATAAAATTTAAGTTTCAACTGAACTTGCCTAATGTGATCAAGTCAGGCTTAACGTCTTCATAATCACAAGCCAACATTTTCCCGGTTCTTCCTAAGCCGGTTTGCACCTAAATTAGGACCAAGGTTGACTAACTAAACCATTCTAAAAAAGTGATAAATGAAGGGATTCAGCCTATTGCTAACATTTTATGAAAATGAATAAAATTCTACTGACAGCAAAATTGTTATTTTTAAAGACAGAATTGGAAATAAGCAAACTTCAGACAAACAGTTGTTTAATTTGTTGAACTTCCTCATTACATATAACCGAAACAATTCTGCTGTAAGAAATTGCAAGTTTAGCTATCACCAATTCCATTTTAAACTACCAGTAAATGTGCAGTTTACATGTAATGTAAATATTGACATAACGGTACCTCATCAGCAATCCACAACACATTATGCTTTGTGCATAGCTCACGAATTTTCTTTAGGTAACCTTCATGAGGGACCACTACGCCAGCTTCTCCTTGAATTGGCTCAACCATAAATGCAGCAGTATTGGGGTTCTGCAATTCTTTCTGTGGGCAAGAAAAAATCAGAATGCACATTTAGCAATTACAATAGAGCTTGAACCACAGCCTTAAATAGTAATTTTGGAAATTTCACATGGAATTTCAGAATTTCCAGTCCCATTTTTGTTAATCTTAAATAGAAAAATATGCTACTGACATACTACTGACATACACTGACAAAAATAATACTGAGCAAGCAGATTAACTAAACTTCAGTTCAAATTTCACTTCAATCAGCTTATGCCACTTACATGAATTTACAGGTCTTGGTAAAAATCGGTATTTAGTAATATGACTACAATTAGGTCAGCTATAACAATTTTAGATTTAATTCAAAGAAATGTCAAATGTTTCTTCAGTCTCGAGTTAACAAGCTTTCACTTTATTTATATACAGTATGCACGGAAGACAAATAATAAACATTGAACAATGCTGAAAACAACATCCCTAAACACAAGTGATGTTACCTCCAACAAAGCTGTATCATCATAAGGAATTACATGAAATCCTGGCATGTATGGTCCAAAACCGTGATAACTTTCACTATCAGTTGATGATGATATGGCTGCTAATGACCGTCCCCAGAAATTGCCTCCAGCAAACACTATCCGAGCTTGATTAGGCTGAATGCCTTTAACATCATAAGCCCATCTTCGAGCAAGTTTACATGCAGTTTCACAGGCCTCCACCCCTGTAACATACAGCTTGTATCTGAGTTAAAAGGATTCAAAAAACTTTTTTAATCTATTTCTGAATTTATAGGGCGATATCCATACCAAATAATTATTATCAACACAAAATTGAACCTGTTGAAACCTAACTCTTTTTGTTAAAGACAGAAGATGTCAAACACCTGAAATTGCAACTTTTATCTCGATCATGGTCTTAAAATGCCCTTGTATGAAAGTTATAAACCAAATGTATATTGTGACTAAAAGTTTTCGTGGAAATAAATTAAATGTGTAGTTTTAATCAAACATTTCAAACTATAGTAATATTTTAGCAAGTCTGATGCAGGAGTTTGAGATTTAAACGATTTTGTTCATAATCCAAAAAGATATCGAAAAAAGCATGCTAAAGAGGCCATTTATGCTAGAATTTTGCAACTTCCATGAAATGTTGGACTTTTAGGTACTGGTTTAGAAAGATGTATTCGGTCAATAAGAGGCCGGCATGTCCGGTGTTGTTTTTGAATACGAGGATTGTCCCTAGTAAACAGCTGTTAAAAACTTCTAGGTCGCATTGCTGGATTAGGCTCAAATGTAATTGAAAATTGCTGAATTTTGATTTTTTGGACCAAAAATTGCAGTCTTAAGTTTAACATTCTACTGCAAGAGTTAGAAATATGTGATTTTATTAGGAATTCATGAAGTAATAGCCTTAGGCATACTAAATTGACATGTACAATTTCTGGGAGTCCTTTGCGGGATTTTTTGAGTAATTGCATTTTCAGTAATTTTACATTAAAATAAAATAAACTTAGAAATTAGGCCTTTTTACAATGGCATATACGGCGCCTAAGTACATGCGCCAATTTGGGGGTGGCCACTGGTCAATGTATAGGTCATATAGGTATATGGTATAGGTATTAATTAGTGTATGTATAGGTCATATGTAGATTTTTGAATAAGTGTTGATAACTAAATCACTTCATAATAAAACAAAAAATTGACATCTTTTACATTTGCATGCCTACTACAAAACGCTTTAACTTGCTTATCAGAAGTGCACTAACCTGTATTCATTGGCAGTACTTTATCATAACCAAATAACTCAGTAATGAACTGTTCATATTCACCCAGTACATCAGAATAAAAAGCCCTGGAAGTCAATGTAAGAGTGGAAGCTTGATCCTAATCAGTTGCAATTGCAACGATAAAGAAATAATTCACCAAAGAATGTTATTAAATTGTCCATAACAAATATCTAAAAAGCATACCACGAGTGTTTGAAGTATCTTCGGATGGCAGTGACCTTGGTTCAAAGAACTATATGCACTCAGATAATCGAAATACTTCTTTCCTTCAACATCCCAAACATAAATGCCTTCTCCTCGAGATAATGCTACAGGTAGAGGGTTGTAGTTATGGGCACCATATTTTTGCTCCTTCTGTGAAAAGTTTTTATGATTGGCATAATAGTAATTTGAGTAGTTTTTATGGTGCTCAACAACCTTTAGGGGTCACAAACAATGCACTAACTCCCCACAGAGTATTTCATTTATTAAAACTACTGCAAAACATAAATTTCTGTCAGCACCACAAGTGAAACTTTGTAAAATAGTTAAACTTGTTAATATGTTGCAATAATCTTGAAACGCCTCCTTTTTATGGCTCAGCTTGTTTCTTTTTACTTCATCACTTTAACAGTTTTAATGTGCTACAAAAGTCCAAAATAATTAGATGAAGTGTATTCATTAGATTACTAGAAGCAAAACTGAGCTTAAAGTGAGGAGCAAGTCCAAAAAAAGCTGACCTTAGTTGGCAGTAGGTACACTAAAAAAAGGAACTTCGGATAAATACCTAATGGTTAATTAGCTATAGCCAAAAGGGAACATTGCAAATATGCGGTAAATTATAAGGTAGATAAGGATGTCATAAATTAAAATCAATATGTGTGATAGCTGCATTAGCTGGCATTTCAATCAAGTATGAATGTATGGTAGTAGTGGTACTGTGTTTAAGTCTTTTCGATGGAAAATGAATCTGCACGTAGACGATTAGGGCCATTACTTTAGCACTCATCTCAAAACTTTTTTCTTTTCAGGCCTACATTTGAGAGTGCTTAAGTGTATACAAGAGAGCTGATGATCAGTTGCAGTTTTTACACTCACCTCCCACCTTAAGCAATGTGCGTCATAACAAAGTTTGATAAATCTAAGGGCATCGCTAGCAAAAAATTAAGAATAATTTAAACATGTCAGATCAGTAGGCTTTACAATGCTCAATGTAACATAGGTACTATCATAAACCGACCATTTTGCTTGATAACTAGACTCAAAAGTGTGGCAGTATGTGCCAAGAAATTGTGCATGCAGACACAAACAAACGTTGGCATGGCGATATGCGCTGGAAACTCAATTCTTTGTTTATTGGAAATTTGCATTTAAGCAACTAATATTGTTTTCTTTGTTAATAATAAATTGGAGTAAAATTGAAAAAGTTTGACGCACTCATATGCAAGTACTGTAAGTATGTACCACCCTTTCACGGTGTATCCACAGTGAAATCAAACTTACTTCAAAAACTGCCTGTGAGAGGGAACCACCTGTACCATAGTCGTTTTTTTGCAAGGATGCATTCGATGTAACTGAAAAGGTGTTTCGGAATGTCCTGACTTGAGAAAATGGTATTTTGCTATTTCTTAACATAGCATTAATGCATTTGTACAGAGCCATCTTCAGAAAGAGCAATTTGGCTTGATAGATCAATAATCAACTACTAATTAAATCAACTTAATTATATCTAGTTATAATTGCAGCATCTCATATCAACAATGTCAGAATGTAGGTAAAAACACCACGTTACTGGGCACCCTTGGGCATTAAGGTAAATGTACTGGTAGCCTACAATTAACTCCCAAGTTATAAATTCTTTTGTTTCTAACCTGTCAAAGACAGCCGCTTCTATTGCATTTGAATATGCCTATTTCAATTACTAATCATACACATTTATTAAGGGAAACATTTACCGTTTACACTGGAATTTCTGTTTTGTTACGCAATTGAACGAGTCCGTGTTCATCCATGTTGGTCTTGTGGCAGACACACCTCGCTTTGCAGCCAACCAGAATGAAGTACGTTAATAAGTACGTCCTTTTTTATGACAAGTTAGAATAAGAGAGCTCTCTTCTTCTATCCGGTAGAAAAAAGTTTCATCAAGCTTGCCTGCTTATAGGTTCAAAATCCCTAGAGCGAAACCATTTTTACTCTCCCTCAACGTAACCGGTTAAATACCATAACTTTAATGACAGCCTTCTAAACATGTCATTTGAAAATACACGAAAACTACCATAGAAGCTGAACCATAACACATAAGCATGCCAACAACCGCTTATAAAATGACCACGCTTAGCCTTTAGCTCTTTCTTAATGTCCCAGCTGGCCCAGTTAATAAATATGTTTTTACCTACATTCTGACATTATTGATGTGATATGCTGCAATTCTAACTAGATATAGTTGAGTCGATTTAATTAGTAGTTAATTAAGTATAGATCTATATAGCCAAATTGCTGTTAAAAGGCTCCACCGAGATTGCTTTGCTTTCAATTAGAATTGCCTGGTTTCGAATGTGATAATTTATTACTTTACTTGTTATTTTTACATTTTGTTCACTATTCCATAAAAAATTAATAGTGCCGTACTTGGGCAGATATTTTATAATCTTAAAATATGAAAATCGAAGCTGACACACGATGAATTGCATGGTTCTGTGCCAGCTGACAGTGTTCTTACTAGTTGTAATTACTTGATTCTTGATCGATTGTTGGTTAAGTCCGACTCCATTGATATGTGTGTTCGTCAAATACTGAAAGACTAGTTGGGCATCACAGTAGAATAACCAAACGGTCAATGTTCTTGAATATAATTATGTCATTGATTCACAACGAAACGGCTATTGCTTTCAGAGCACAGATGCGTTCAGTAAACTGTCAAACACCAGACTGACATTGAGAACTAACGCATTGAGCGCTGTGGTAATGAATGACGTCAATCGGAATTAATTATTTGTCGCTTATACTGGACAAGGCCAAAATAGAGTAGCCTACAGCGTTTGCTGTTAAACACATGAAATAGAATTCCGTAGGAATAAGGGCTAATTTTGACAATTAGTACAGTTGAGATTGATTGCTGTTAGAAATGCTTTGTATTAACCTTATGAGCACGACTAGAGTTCCACTTTCTAGTCTATAAACTTTGGAAACTCTCCATTTAGGCATCGGATGGCTCTGGTAGTACCACAGACGAACGCCATTCAAAACACTTCCTAATACTTCATTTCAAATATCGTTTATTTTAACTATTGCCAAACAGTCCCGTTTACAACTTAACTCGGTCCATGTTGAATTAATAAAAACTCACGGCATGTTGCATTCTGATCGAAATAGCAAAACGCACTTAATTTGCATTGAGCTGCAAAATTATGGTTAGTACGAAGCCGGATGCAATATTTTTTAAAGACATTGGGATCGGAGATTCTTAGTAACGCAGCTGTCTATAGTAATTTCAAATCTGATAGTTTTCTGTAAAAGACTGACAGGTAGATACAAAGTCTTTAACAAAACCATGTTATTCCATATTTTCTGCACTTAAAATCACCACAAAGAAAGTTTTGAACATGGAAAAAAACATGTTCCCAGGTTTTATTCAGCTCGATGTTAGATGGTCCTAGTTCTTCAGACAGATCCTCTACAAAGATCACAATTTCTTGTAACTACGCAAAAGGTAAAAACTCGACGTAAATGTTATGACGGTCACGTATAAGTTTTTTTTTAATTTTTTTACTTAAGCAAAATAAATTCTGCCTCTAAAACTGAGGCATTCGGTAGTCAACAACCAACACGCATAGTCTTTCCATGTGTCAAACAATACATGACAAAGTATATTGCAGAACCGACCACGTTCCATGTCTTTTCGGTGCAAAAGGTGCGTAGTTGGTACATAGGATGATACACATCACACGCCTTTGCTGACAGCATATTCATGGATCGATGAGTAGGAATTACATAGCACCGTTTCTTTGTCAATGTGTTAAATGTTTAAACATAATGTTGCTAAATATAAACGGTCACACATAGAACACATAGGTATAGCAACGCAATAAACACACAATTAATGTGTCAATAAATGCTTTACTTTACATATTACAAATCTTTTAGTTTTCTGTATATAGAAATTACTATAAAATACAACAAAAGCGCAATGTAGACAAGAAGCGAATCAATGCAAACTAAAGGGCTGGCTAGAGTGATTAAGTAAGCAGTTACTTTAATAAAAAGTATGGTAAATATTCATTCCACACTTTAGACAACAACACAATTTGATCCAAATAAACGGAACATATTACATATATACCGATATATGTTATATACTGTATATATATACACATTAATTAATGCACAATACTGTCTCTGTATGTACCTAATCAACTTGTGGCAAGATCATGTGTAAATCAACTTGTGGCATGACAGAGAACGTTTTTTGAAGATAATGCTATATAAAATTAACTACTATCGACTAGTTAGCTGTTGAAGATGCTAAAAATGGTGCACGTACAAATATTGCTATTATAGATGGTAAAATAATGATATGATTACTACTACTAAGATCAATGATAATTTACTGAACCTTTCATGCATTGATGAATAATTTCATCTTCCAAAGCACACCTAAAATGTAGCATGTTTTCTACATTTTTAACTTTCAAAATATCATCCATTGAAAGCAGATTGGTATCTGGATGCTGTAGCACATGAACATCCTCATTTTGTTGGCTTAAACTCTCCAAAAATTCACACATCATTGCTGAGGATTCCTCTGCAGTGTCAAAAATTTGGAAGAGTTTAGCCTTCCACAAATTAACAGTCTCTTTGTTCTCAAAGCCTGCAAAAGCTTGGCCACTATCAGAAAATATTTTGTACAGTGGCTTTCCGAAATACTTGATGTTTTTCCCGGCTTCGTATGTTTTAGAAGAAAATTTCAAATCATCATCAATACCAAATGCTACAGTGACGTAGCCGACTGGAGACAAACTAATAGTATTTGACCTTGTTACAGAAACAGTGTGCATAAATGTATCAGGTGGTACTTTCGCATTGGGCTTAAAAGAGCAGTTACTGACAACGCAACAAGAACCGATGGAAACACATTCTCGAAGTCTGCAGTATTCCAACACAGAGCCCTCACCTATCTCAACACCGGAGAGCATGACAGATGACATAATGCATGGCGCAGACTTTAAACGTATTGCTAGAGAGGAATCATTTACATGCCCTTGCACATTCGATGGCAAAACATGCTCGGTTGCATGCTGCTCAGTCGATTTCCTGGATAAAAATTTGTATGGATTACCTGCACAAAAATTAACGACTTCTTTTCCGAACATTTCTGCAAGTTGGATATCCTCAGTCAAGAGTTCAAGATATTCCTTAGTGGTACCAAAATGATAAAAGTGGGATGTAACGCCAGAAGTTCCAGGGGTATCGGCATGATTTGGGACAAGTGCTAATGCATGGAATGGTGTGTTTCTCATCCAATCATAAACTTGTTTGCGCACTGTTATTAATGAGCCGGTGGTTGAAACAACGTTTGCTGTGTTAGTGATGTAACCATCGTCAGATTCTGATCCCAGACTCTACAAAATGACAAGTTATTAACGCAAAAATACAAAAATTTTCATTAGAAACAATGCTGAATTACTTATGTTAAATTCTGGGAAAATAGATCAAATAAGCTTCCTGCAAGTGTGATACTATATACCGGTCTAAACTCTGTATGTACTGCAACTAACGACTGTAAATAACAGCAAAGAGTTTAAATGAGCACCTGTAGTATATCTCCATATGCATCAATTTCGCAAGTCAATGGTTTGTATTTCTTGTAAAAGTTCTTGACTTTCAAGGCGGCATCCATACTCATGAAGTAGGCACTGTCAGTGTAAACCCCTTCACCATCTCCAACTTCAGTAACCAAGTCATCAGTAGCCTTCATTTTTATCACTGATGGCTTGTGCAAAAATTTTCTGGTATTGTATATTAACTTGCCATCAACTATTGATTGAGCTGTATCAAGGAGGTACACACCATGAGTTGTTCCAATCTCCAGGGTAGATGGGTGCACCAATCCAGTTATACCTGCCAGAAAAGGACAAAAATGGGTATGAAACTACTTATCAAATTCCAACACACAAAATTATATTATAAATCTCAAAACAAAGTAATACTACAAAAAAACATGATATTATCGATATTGAAGTTTTATCCTGATTCCTTCACTTTACCAGTAGCGGGAAATGTCCAAGCAATGTCCGAATCATTGTAAACCTCCAAAGTATCTGAACAACAGACAAACACCCCACCGTATGGCATTTTTGATGGAAAGTCAATGTACGATGCAAGTTTTACCTCAAGCATCTGATAGATTGGGGAGCCAAATGGCATAGCCACAAACGCCTTTGTTTAAAAACAAAAGAGCGTTTCACAAGCAATGAATATTGCATCATTTGCAGCTTCACGATTCATGAGTTAACGTTAATCTACCTTGCCAATTGCACTTGCATTCGGCAAGCGTTGACTAAACCCACCAGCATGTATAATGATGATCTTTTTGCTTTTTATTTCTTCATATCCAAACTTGTCAAATAAAAACTCTAAAACAACCATTGTAGACCCTCCATTACCTGCAAAAATCACACATTTAGACTATATTCACAGCATACAACATTGAAAATCAGCTCCATGCGCACATACATCTACTGTATAATTCCTCTATACATAAAACAGTTGCTCAAATAAACTTGTAAAAAGAAATGTAAGAACCCTAACCAATTTTGTATCCTGGAGGATCAGATACAACATAGTATTGAGAAAATGGTATTTGCTTGTTTTCAATCTTTTTCTTTAGTTGTGTTTCAAAAACGTTCTTTTGAATATCATCCAAAGCAGTCAGAATGACGATATCCCAAAACTCTCCATTAGCGTTTGATTCAGAACCTGGAAAATAAATAGAAGTATATCAATCCGAAAGTAAAGTATATTGGATACATTCATAATAAAAAAATTAGGTGTAAACTGTAGAGGTAAAGATGATTGGTAATATAAATACCAGCAGCCAAAATGCATACATTTTAACTTTTCAAACTTTTTAAACCGCTTCTTGGTCGAATGAACAACGTCCCTTGTTACAACCATGATTCCAAAAGGATACAAGGAACAGTAAAACTCTTTACAGAAGATTTTTTACTATTGATATACAAGTTACAACATAACAATGTAAAAGAGTGAACTACTACCAAATCTATTTGAATCTGCAACAAGAACAGCAAGGAGAGTGTCACAACAAAAGTGATTGGCAATCAAACTACTGCTAAGTAAAACTGGTACACATATAAAACATCCAACGACAGAAACATTTAAGATTGAAAACATTCACACCATCAGAGAGTTCAAACAAAATTTTACAGGCATGGCATACCAGTTGCACTGAGTCAAAACATGAGGCATTTTTTTTGATATTGAATGCAATGAGTCAAAATGTTTCAAAATTACCGATATGAGTCCAAATGCACTTGCAGAAATTAGTGAATAAAATGTTCATTTTACGAAAAAAAAAAGGTTGTGAAAACCAGATAGAAACATAATTAAGTGTGAAGTTTCCATTTCATGTAAATTTGAATCATACCACAAATTGATGCTATTTATAACTTGCATATTAACTTGCTAAAACTCAATGCATCCACCAATTTTACTTAATTCTATAAAGCTGCTCATGGGCTAAATTACAGGGACAAAGTTACAACATTTCCGATTGTTCAACAACAAATGTTTAACTATTATCGGTAGTTTGAAGAATGTGTGACTGCGCATCTGCTACCTCATATCTCCACCAATCTCCAGTTTTGCAATTTGTATTTTTTGAGATGTCAGTCACTTTTATGGCCTTTAGTTTTGCACATATCTTGTTCTGAGCAAAATCTTCGTGTTTCACTGGCAAAGTACACTGTTTTGAACCAGCAGCCAAAATATATCCTATCACCATAACATAGTCACCAGCCTGCAATGATTTTTTTGCTTTTGGTATCTTAGATATCCCATTCACAAGAACTAAAGCTGTTTCATCATTCACCAATACAGAGTCGTCATTTAATATTTCAGTAACATATCCTTGAATCCAGACATTGGAAACAGAGAGGGTGTGTTTATTCAGAGTATTTTTGTCATTATTTATTGGATGTAAAGTTATATCCCATTTCTGGTATGGTGTGCTTTTACTGTTATCACATTTATGCACATTGTACAATTGCTCAAGTAAAATTTTATAAGCAGGTACTTTTAAAACAGAGACACTCATAACATGACAAGTTTGCAAGTAATCCACTCAGTTAACTGTAAAAAATGCACACCTATCTCAAACTTCAACTAGAAGATTATAAGACTAACTGAATATCACATTTTCTATAAAAAAATTAAAAAACGAATAATGTGAAGTAATAAGCTGGGAAATATGAATAGGTAAACACTCATTATCTCAGGGCTAATTTTTATCGCTTTGTAGGACCACCAACCACTCTTTTTGAGGATATTTCATCTTTTCTAACGCTATTGGCTAACAAACTGTATTCAAAGACAATCAGATATCCCTATCCAAGTGCTCTTTGGATATGACATTTGCATTTAATTTTTTCCTTAAAAATGCAAAATAAATATAATCGCTTAACAGTATGTCGGAATTAAAACAAGTAAAAACAGATGGAACTGTTTTACTTTTGACAATCATAATAATAGCAAACACATGAAACTTCTGATATTTCACAGTTTAACAAAATTGTCTCACTTCACAACAAGACAATTACAGAACAACCATAGCCTAAAACCATTTGAAGTAGAGTATTGTATAAAATATAAATAGATAAACTGGTTAATTCAAAATATCATAGAAATTACTTTAGTGTACAAAAAGGCAAACCTGAGGCTTGACATTAAGTATTTTGTAATTTTTATCTTACAATAAAGTACTCTAGTACTTATACTGAGTACTTGCCATCTAGCCTGGTACTTGTACTGAAGTGATTTTTAAGCTAATTACTAGTACTCAAGTAGTAAAATTTGTACTTGTATACAGCTCTGTTGACCAGTCCACACCAATTAGCACGACACTTTTTCCAACCCAAAATCAAAGGCGACAATAAACATTATGTTCAACTCAATGGCAATACTTTAGCTTTAGGCGACTTCAACACTGCATTAGCTTAACGACCCAAAATAAAGACGTGGTTGTAGACTTGTAGTGCAGAGGTAATCTCTGCGCCATTGTCTTACCCGTTTCACCTGGCTCTTTAGTTGTTGGAAACACTTACTGGCATGTGAATGCTGGAATCTCTGACACGTAACTTCTTAGCCAGCCATGACTTGCGTATAAGCACTATTACCTTACGTTTCATTGACCTGGGGCTATCTTTTGCTTCGGTTTTCTTTGCTTCAGCCTACTGTACAAATTAAGCAGCCCATGGACCATGGCTGTATCTGTATGAACACCAAACTAACAAGACATCTGACTTCAGGTTTGCTTATAACAAACCAGCAGATTTTAGGAAGCACTTAGAAGAGTGTTGGGAAGGAATTTTAGGAAGTTTTAGAAAGTGTTGTTGTTGCACGCACGGGTTGTCTCACAAAGTCCCGTGCCACAGTTGCATAACCTTACCCGCCAGTTGCTGATACGAAAACGGTTAGAGCCTTCAAGTCATAAATCAGTTAAATCAGTGGACTAGTAAGCTAGATTAAGCTTTTTACGTCCACTCTGAAGAATAGATCCTGTGTTTTTCATATTCTACAATCTACATGGTGAGTAAACTGCAAAAGGTTCTACTACGAAAACGCGCTACTGGCGCATAGAAGCGTTGCACTCGCTCAAAAGTGGCAGTGGCAGTAAAGAACCATAGTGGAAGTGGTAAAGAAGTAAAGAATCATTGTGGCACCTACATGCACGAGATTCATGTACATGCACGTCTAATATTTTGCTCATAATACCGATTTATTATATTAAATAAAGAAAACTAGTTGTTTCAACGCCAGTTCATAATAAATAAACAAATAATTAAGGCTTCAGTGCACGCCATCACACTAAAATTTGTGCCATTGAACACACAATTTTTCGTTGAAAACTGTCATATTTTCCAGTTATGGTAATGGAATTACTTCATCACCAAAAACAAGCCACAAATTTCAAGGTCGTGGTTACATATCAGTGAAGATTGGGACCTCTCTAAAATAACGCTAGAGGACTAAGGGAACTTAAAGGACCTAGATGTCTATGTTTAAATTGCTCAGTTTGCTCCTCTTAGTTCTTTTAGTCATTTAGTGCCTTAGCTCTGTATTTAAAGTGGTCATGAAGATGATGATGTCATAGAGGAAAATTATGTTGCTTGCTTTCCTTGAAATGAAATGTAACTACATGAAAAGCATAACTATTTTATGGCAAAAATAATTATTGCACCGCACAGTTGCGCAGCTTACAAGGGAATCTGCTTCCGCTCACCCCTAAAAAATGCTTTGCATACCCCCGGTTGAGAACCACCGTGTTAGAGGTCACAATAGCGCTCCATTACAGTGCCTTGCAGGGCCCTGCTGTCTGCTTCTGGTAGGCATGCCAAGCCAGACCCTTCAAGGGCCTGGCTAGCAACTATATCACAGGTTATATACTTTAATATATTTAAATTATGTATTTTGTAATTGGGTTTACTGACCTTTGTGGCAACGTAGTGATATTACTAAAACATTATTAGTAGGTTACAGTTTATAATTAAACAAAACTTAAAGAATGATGCCGTACTAACTTCTGAGTCTTATTGTTGCCCCCATGATTAATAGTAATAAAATATCACAACAATAGTATCTGAACAACATATTATATTTTGTAAATGGCGCATGACACGACTGAATGACACACACTAAATAACAGTAAAGCCGGCCTTCATGACAGATATGGTTTGTTGTGTAATACTTCACACAAGTAATACACAAACGAACAAAAAAAAATTTGTCATAATACTATACATACATTACTATACATTAGCCGTTTTCTCTAAATTGACTCTAAAATATTCCATTCTAGTTGCATGATTTAAGTTAAGCTAATGATTGGCTAATACTCACATTGTAATCAGCACAGTGCACTGAAATGTGGGTAAAACATAGTTAGCCACTTGGTGTTGACAAAGCACAATTAAGATTGCATTCTACACATGATGAATCAGCGCTCACAACACCTTGTTCTAGCTAAAATTTTATTCTTTTACATGATATTAATGTAATGCTCATTTTTACCCTCGATGCTTCGCCAAATTTGCCTGTCTCATTCGTTGCAATTATAATCATTACTAATACATTAGAAACCACCTGTGTCAGCACATTTTTTTCGTCACCCACAATTAAGGCGAAAAACAAAATGAATGAATGATTGCCAGGTATCAAACCTGCAAGTTTTTAATAATGCAGTTCTGTGTATTGTATGCTCACATGGATGCCAGCCTTTTGCACGAGTCTTGCAACCTTGCTGAAAAAATTTAAGAAGTTTAGACATTAAATGATTTTAGGAAATTTTTTTTTCAACTGTATTCGCTATTATTATTCCAGATCTGATTTATTGATTCACTCATTTAGTGATAAGAAAGTGAAGCGAATACTAGTAATGGATAATTACTAGATAACCAGTATCCATCTTTACATGGTTTGTGTATACTGTATATTTATAACCAGTTTTGGGGAATTCAGAATGCCATTGCAGCTACAAAGGTTTAAATCCGTAATTCCTCACTTTCGATAAATTATTATGTATTGACAGTATTCTTTTCATAATTTCTTGACTCCTTTTGTGTAAATTAGTATAGCTATTAGTATTTAACTTCTGACAGAGTCTTCACATAAACCCTCTATATATTGGCTTTGTAGTTTGCATATATTATCATTTCTTTTATTTATGAAATGCAGGGCGTTTTTTGAGATTGATATAATGTGTTTTGACAATCTAGTAAACAAGCTCAGTACACACAAATAAACAGAAGAAAAATTAAAATATAATTGCAAAATTTTTAAGTAATTTTAAAGTTAGCAACTATATTTTCAACAAATCAATAAAAGTTTTTTGTTTTGATCTAGTTTAACGTTGAAATTGATTGAAAATGAAGGTGTGTTAAATGATCACAAACCAAGTGGTTATTAGGCTTATATCCTAATGTTGTACATATTGATAAATCTTTAGATGTTAACTTGATGGACTTATTTTATGATACTGTATTCTAAAAACCTTTAAGTAACAGAAAACATTGGCAAATCTGCCTGTTGAGACAATGGAAGACCCATTTTTTGCAGCTGCATCTGATTTAGACAAGATATTAGATGAGTTTGAAGAAAGTGAAGAACCAAGTAAGTTAAATGGAGCCCAACTTTGTTTATTACTGTACATACCATTTTTTTTCTTGGCCTAGTCTTGTCTCTTTTTTTCATGATTGCAAAAGGGTACATACTTGCATTTAAGAATTGTGGCTGATGTAATTTTATACTTTGTTCTCTTTTACAGGAAAAGGTAACTCTGACCCAGTGCGTTCAAAATGTGAAACAGAATCTGCTGTTGAAATACCCATTTTCAAAAAATCTGATGCTCATGTTGAAAAGACTACCACAGAAATTGCACCTAGTGCAAAAATAACACAAAAAGTATTACCACAGGCAAAGCACAGTCAAGATACAGTTCAGATAAACAATGCTACTGATGAAGAAAATCAAACAAAAGTAGAATCTACAAATAATCGTGTATTGCCGATGGAAGAAAATAACTTACTCATTGATTTTTCATCTTCCGAAACATTAGCACCCCGGTCTTCGTCACCATTACAGACTTCAGAGAAAACAATACATGGCCTAGACTTTCTTGTACCACTTGTCTCTGGGCAAAAGGACACGCAATTTCAAGCAAGTGTTTCCAATGCAAAAACTCATTCGCAAGTTTTGCTTGACCGTCCAACCACAGATTTAACAATGATGGGAGATTCTGTTCCGAGTAATCATATCACAGCTTCTATGAGTGATGGAGCTATACAAAAGCAAGCTTTGTCATTAGACATAGAAACTACAGAGACGATTGTGTGCAATACACAGTTGCAAAAGCCCCTAGATTCTGCAATCAAGGTTTCGCAATTTTCAGAGAGTTCATCCACCAACAAAATTCTGTTAAATCCAGCGAAGGAAATTGCTTCCAATCAGCCTGTAGGTTTTCAAGATCATATACAAATTGATGATTCTGAGTTTCAACAATTCATGGAAGAAGAAATAAAAGAACTGGAAAACATAGAAGAACAGTTACTGCAGCAAGACAGTTACAGGCAGGACACAGAATCTGAATCATTGACTGGAAAAAGTACTGAAGAGAAATGTCTGGAAAATAGTAAATTGGTAAAAGTCAGACTATCAACGCCTGCAGAGCTTAATGAAAGCAGTTCTTTTAATCCTGCTGTTGCAAATGACCTTCCAGAGCAATGCCATACAATCGCACCAGAAAACAATACAGAAAAGGCTACCACAGTTACACACCCAAAAATGAAAAAGATTATTTCGCAATCAAAAAGCTCAAATAAGGCTTTTGGTCAAACAAGCTCCATACCTACAACAGCAGAGGAACAGCCAACTGATTTTTTGGGAAAAGATATTGAAAATAGGTCAGATACAGCACCAAGAAAAAATCCAAACTTGAAGTTGAAGAAAGAATCCCCATCAAAAAGAAAACATACAACGAGTCTAGCCATACAACAAATGGACACAGAAATGTCAACATCACAGAATATGCGGAATTCAAGATCTTCACAGGATGATGCACCCACACAAAATTTATCTTCTCAAACTCATGTCAATGGAACCTCATTTCACTCACCCAATCACTCGCAATCAGAAAATATTAGTGACGAATCCAGTCAGTCAGAACCAGTGGGGATAGGTGTAAATGAAGAGAGAAAAATTAGGAGGTTGCATAGTGTTTCTCCTCCATCATATTCATCTGTGATAGCTGGGGACTATGCAGCAGGGACCATTATTCAGCATGATCCAGCTTTCACGTCCCATCACAATGATCAGTTTAGTGTCGCACCCAGCGCAGGTATGTGGCAATAAACACGATCGTAACCTATTTTGCACTTTCATTGTACACAAAATTATATATGTATGTTGTTATATAGGTATGTTATTGGATTACTTCAAATTTATTTTTGAAACAGTCAACAATGGCTTTATGTTAGATTGCTAAGTTAATACTTTACTATTCAGCCGTTGCAATTACCCCATCAGAGAATCACACCAATTCGACTCAGGTTGAACATGGAATTGAGGTGCCAATTATTTTGTGGCTTGGAGTTTTTAGCTGTATGGTTTATTTTACGATAAATGATTAGTGTGAAGGTCTTCTTTTTTCAGATTGAATGACCTGAATTTGAATATATATTTTATGTTACTGTTGTAAAATGTATATATATTATATTTTGGGTTTTATGCAATGATTCATGAACTTGGACAATGACAAAAACAGTCACAAAGGAAAGTTCTTTCTAAATCTACAGGCCACTGAAGAGTCAGCAGAAGATGTGGCTCGCCATGGCCAAACACCTGACAGTGAAAGTGTTCTGAGGGCAGCTGCTATTGCACCCACCATTTATCAAAGTCAGACACAGAGGCCAGGGCGTGTTAAACCGCACTGGGTGCCAGACCAAGAAAGCCCTGTTTGCACCAAATGCCGGACTAAGTTTACATTTACCAAGAGAAGGTTTGTTTGCAGCAAAAGTTTACGACATTTTTTTGAATTCTGGAAGTCAGATTAATGCGTAATTTTATTTTCTTATTAATGACATATTTTTACTCTTTGATCGAAATTTATACAAGAATAATTAATTTATGCAGACATCACTGTCGTGCATGTGGTCGGATATTTTGCAGCCAATGTTGCAGTGAGAAAAGCAAGTTGGAATATCTAAACAATGCCGAAGCCCGAGTTTGTGTTCGTTGTTATCAGGCAGTCTTGCAAGGTATCATGTGCCATCATTGCATATTGCAATGATTTACATATACATTATTAGTATCGGCAGTAACTGGAGTTTCAATTTGACATCATTTTTCTTATTTTATCTGGTATTCTCAATGCACTCATTAAATGAAGTTTAGCACAAATTTATATATGACGTGCTTTGAGCTGTCTGATAAGCTTTTTCTTTTACATTAACAAAACAGCCTGAACAGAAATTTTTTCAGCTGATGTTTTGGCTTCAACACTAATGGTTCAAAATGATGGAGTTCTAATGCAGCCATCTAGCCCAATAGCTGTTCCTGGTACCTCTTCAAATAGCAGTCCGCGTCCAGCTCTTAGACACCAAGACAATGGCTCTGGTTAGTCAAAAACTGTAGCGTTAACTTAAAACAGAACATTAACACTCGTCCAAAGATCATATGACCCTGAGTGCTGGTTATTTAAAGATGGAAATGATGAGCCAAAGAGTGTCCGTTTCTCTGATGGCACTAGGCCAGATCACCCTGCTGTTCTTCCTGCTACACCACCATTACCTACTCGTTTACCGAGGTGCGTGTTATGTAACTGTCTTGTGGTGTTAGTTTAACACTGACTCTGGTTAAAATTGTTTAGATCAAAACAAAGATCATCAAATGGAACTCGGGTACCCCATCACTCTTTTCTGCCCCCTGTTATTATGGGTATGATTATTGAAATGTAATTGTGTTAAGAATACATAAACCATGTTCATGTATAATGCCATATAATTAGCATTTCTTTGACAGAACATCAGCCCAAATTGTGAAGAATTGTTAAAATATAGCATTTATTGTACATTCAATTTGCTGTAAGTATGGGAACCTTGGCTGAAAGTTGTACAATTTCAGTTATATGTTTAAGAATATTCCGACGATGGTTCGTATATTGTTGATGAAGAACCTGACCCAGATTTTGTCCTTACCTTGCTTAGGAGTGGTGGAGTTCTTCCAGTTACTTTTGCCCTCAGCCCCAATCTCTTGGTTTTAGTGAAGCTGTTTCGTGGTAAGCAATACCATAACATTACAGTCATGGGACATAAAATGCGAAGTTACAATAGACAATTGTTTTCAAAAACAGAATTGAAGTTACCTTGGTTTAGGTTGTTTGTAATTTTGTTTGTTCTGAGTTTTATGAGCAAGTTGTTGGTTCGGTTCCAATGCCAGGCACAATAGCACTTGTTCTTGTAATATTGCTCCCATGACATGTTTTTGTAGTTTCACTATTTTTTAATCTCTGCTGTCTGGGATTGAGAATTACATGAAAAATCTCGCTGGCCTCGAAAACATGTCTAACTAAGTTGTGGTCATGTCCTAGACATGATTGCAAAGTATTTTTTCAGTGTGTTGTTTTTAATGTAGACATTGTCCTGAACCAAACTTCTCTTTAGCCATACCACGGTGGTCAACATATTAACTAGAGTAACCACACCTGAACTATGATGCTTATTCCAGTTTTTGTAACACAGATGGGCTTTCATCGTTCTATTATTTTTTGTCTCTTGGACTTGATTCTGTTGGCCAGGCTGAAGTGGCGATCCTCATGCAAACTGAGCCATCAAATGACTCCATCCCATATCAGGCTTTTAATATCTACTCACACTTGTTTAATATCGCTAGAAAGGGAAAAGCGATTCATGCCATGGATTTCATCCCTTGTTCAGATATGTACGTCATTTATTTACGTCTTGTGCCTTCTTTTAGAAATTGATTACGGGTGTTTTTTGTTTAATCAATATATAATATAATTAGAATATATACACAACTGGGTTTGATTTCATGTTCATATTCAGTCAAGTTTGGGACTAGCTTATCATATTTAGGTTTCTAATGCAAATTTTTGGTGTGTTAATAATTATTCACTTGAAAAACATGTCTTTTTAGCTGGGAGTCAACAGATAACTTGTTTGGTTCCAGTGAATATGCGGGACTTTTGTTTGTTCGAAGAACCTGCCAAAAAGTTGAAAATCTTTTGAGTGATACACTTGGTAAGCTGTATTTGCTAGAGCAGTGGTTCTCAAACTGTGGTACGCGTACCACTAGCTGTAAGCATGTACCACTAGCGGTACGCGAGAGATTTTTAAGTGCTACCGCGCACCGCTGAACATTATTTTCGATGTGTTGTGAGTAATGTGTTACCCCGGATAGACAAGCTTGTGCAGAAGAAACATTTGCTTGTATCAAATTAAATTGTGTTTTCTTGCTATTCATTGGTGTTATGGTATAGTAATAACGGTAATAACTAATACACATGTTATGGTATAGTAATAAAATAACTAATACACACCGGTACATTTGAGTAAAATAAGTCATTCAGGAGCCAGGTGGCACACAGTGTATTAAAAAAAACAATGGGTGGTACGCGATCGAAAAAAAAGTGAGAAACACTGTGCTAGAGTGTCTTCTTAAAACAGTTACAATGGTATTTAAATACAAGTTACTGTTTTATTACATCAAAATAACATTAAAACACGTTTATGATCTTTTCGATGTTTAGATACTCGAATGCCATTGGTCTCAAATACTGTCAATTTTTCTGCTGCTTTGTTTGCTGTCTTGGTCCTCAAATGTGAAGTACCCTGGGCAAAACTTGTCCCATCACGATTACTTTTGGGCCTTGGTGCAAAGTACAAGCGTAAGTAGCATTTAAAAGAGAAAAATCTTTGTAAACTAGCTCTTATCAATATAATTTAGCGAAAATATCAGTTATTTACAGTCAGTAATACAACCAGTACAATATTATTTCATATGTTATAACACAAACATAATGCAGATTAATCCAAAACTACAAGTTTTAATTACCTAAGTTAATTGTTGTTTAGAATACCCTTACCCTTTGCTGAATCCATGTAAAAGACAACCAGTTTACTTTGAAGTGGGAAATACAATTCTGGGGATCTTATGTGATTTCCGCAATTACAAATACAAAGTGGTCTCTGTCCCTGGTCTGTCGGTGCTGGTCAAAAATAGTGGTGTTGTTATCAATATTCCTGCAAATCGGTAAATGGTTATTTTGTCTGCATTAAATATGAAACGCTCAACAGAATAGTTTTTTACTTTGCTAGTCTAAGAGTCATGTGTAATTTATAAACACTTCCAAGTCTGCAAAAATTGTGACAAGTGAAAACTTTCATACCAAAAAGCTATTATGTTAGTGAATCTGCCAACCAACATTTGCAACAGATTTACCGACATAGTGAAGATAATGAACAGTTCAAATGAGCACGTCCTTGCACTGGGAGCGGAAACCTTTATAGCAGACGACAACTGTCGGTCTCATCTTGTCTGTGTGGAAGATCAAGCCACGCACAATTACAACTCCGAGATTATTACCTACTCAAGCCCTAATGTAAACAGCTATAAATATATGTAGAAGTTCATTTAAACATGGTAAACTTTAATACTTTTGACTAACTGAATACTTTTATTTGTTGTAAAATTCTTTTCCATTTAGAAGATACAGTGTTACTGAACATATGATACAAAAGCTGGTGTACAGTGTCAACCTATACTTTTTATTGTTGTATTGGCACCATGCCTATTAAGTAAATTAAATGCTATGTTTTTTGAGGTTTGGGTGACCATTTTTGATATTCTGGGTAAAAATTAACACTTAAAATTTAAACAATTTTAGGATGAGGAACTTACATCTGGTGTTGGTGCAACATTTGTAGTTTTCAATGGGTCTCTCAAATCTGGTACTGCACAGCAAGCAAAATGTACTGTTGTGGAAGGTGAGTTAATATTCCACAAATCTGTGAAGTTTGTTCGATTGTTAGCTGACAAACTATTTTTTCATCGTATTTGTAAGTCCAAGTTCAAATCAGCAATTTGTCCAATAATGCAGATTATAAATAGAAAAATCTTTTTTAACACGAACTACTAACAAGAATAATGCAAACGTTTACTAATTCTTTGTTATTGAAATATTATTTCTCTATTTTGAAAATTTCTACTGAAACTTATCACCACAGATGGCATCATGATACAGCTTCTTCCGGAGAAGATGGCGGTATTTAAAGACTCTCTTAAGGCAATGGACGATTTCATCATCAACTGTAACTCATCTTCTACCTCATCTCCTGCGAAACAACCAATTAAACCTCAGGATTCAAATGTTCCTGAGGAGGTAGGTTGTTGCTATGCAATGATGAGATAGTTTGAGGACAGTTATTTAGTCATTGCAAAAAGTTTGTTAAATGTAAAATAGGAGTTGTAAGTTATTTGCTTCAATATTTCACTGTTTGATTTGTTGCTGTTTAGATGGAAGAAAATCCAAACGAAGCAGGCAATGAAGATGAGGAGGTGTCACCGTCTCTGTGTCGTTCCGTTGAAGTAAGATGGGTTGGTGACGACACTAAGTTCAACATCGGGTAAAACATTTTCTCGTTCATTTCTTTGCTTTTCATCTCTCAGAATGCTTCAGAAATATACCTTGGAAATACTCTCATTTGTGCAAATGTTTAATAGGTATTAGATAATTTAAATAATTATACAATAAGAACAGAAGTAAATAGCAAAGAAAAAGATAAAGTAGTACATTTAATTGTTCCAGCCTATCCAGTCCTATTGATTCCCTTTCATTTGAGGGTATTGTCGGCTTCAATGTACAGGGTAAAAGTGAAAAGAAGGGAAAGCGCCAAGTGCTACGTTGGAATCAGGTAAGTTTTTTTACGCTTATTGATATTTAAGCTTGTATTCGTCCTTAATCGTGTATGTGGTATTTGCAGGTTCATTTTTCACCAAGTGTTTTTCTGCTAGAATTGTTTTCATCCCTCCTTCAGTTTATTGTACATAGCAGGATAGATTGCTGTATGTGGAAGGATGTTATTGTATGTTCGTGTTCGCTCTCATTCATCCTGTTGCAGGTTTTCTTTTTCCGATGCACAAATGACATCCTGGACATGAGCAGGTTAGCTGAGAAGGTTGCCAACGGATGTTTCCAGGCTCTCATTCCTCATGTTGTTCTTCTTCGTAATTCTTCTATGACCAAGATTGGCGTCCGGATCAACATTCATCCTGATGATGTGAGTTGTGCAAGAGACTGTTGCATTTTTTTTGCAATTCATTTATTATTGTTGTTTATTGACTAATGATTTATTTTCATTATTTAAAATTTATATCAATTATTTTTTTAAATTGTATAAATAATCTAAGCATATTATGAAATTTTCTTTTTTAACTTGGATTTTTTACCTGCCAATAAACAATAAACATTATTTCCTTTTGTAGCTTAACTTGAAACAGTAAAACAGCACTGCATGTTTTTTGTTCCAAATTTAGTATTTACTCCAAAGCGTTGGTTTTTTTGCACAGGTCGGCTATGCAGTCGGTAGTCATGAACTTCCTCTGCCAGATCCCTGTCTTAATGCCCTGGATGATTGCCTCATCCCACTAGTGCATGAGGCTTCTGCAAATCTTCAGGTAGATGATGAGCCGGTCTCGTTTGAACTAATATTTTCCATATTGGATATGAAATCTTCTTGGAAAATTGTCCCCAAATAAGTGAACCATTATTGAGTCAGTGTTTTGCAGTTGTATTCATTCGTCTTTTGTAACTTGCTCCCCTTTCCATGGTTATTGTATTTTCTTAATATTCTTCTGCCCATTTACGTTATTGTTTTGTGTGTGCTTGGTGCCATTTTTTGTCATTGTTGTATTTGGTATATTTTCTATCTGGACATCAATTACCAACATTAAGCTGCAATCGATCAAATTTTCATGGCTTTATAAACAATTTGTCCACAGGTTTATTTATCATTGTTTCCAAACTATGTTACATGCTAAATAACCGTTATATTGTGCTAAATTCTGTATAACCGTAATTAATTTTCATTCTTCAACTCGATTTTGTTTTGCTTTTCTGAAAGCAAAGTTTCCAGTATTTAAGGCATAAAAGATCTTCGGCATAGTAAGATCTCTGTGAAAATACTAATTTAAAACTCTATTTCTTTGTCAAGTTTCACCAATTTCATTTGCATTCACAAAGTTGTAATAGGTGTTATGGCAGTCTCTGCTACATTAATAAGTATTCGTCTACATATACCCTTATAATTAAGCCATTTACGACGATTACACCATATATTCATGGAAGGTTCGAGCTGTGGTAGCCGTTTACGTATACTTTTTGTTTGGTGCAGTGTATTTTGTTTCTCTTATGTCAAAATGCAGTGAGTTAAAAGCTTGGAGAAGTAACATCGAAAATGCCTACCAAGGCACACGAGAAAGTCTTCAAATTGTGATTGATACTGCACTTAAACTCTATGTTTTGCTGTGGATTGTGTGACCACCTTTATATTCAGGTCACCTCCGCTTGAAAATGATCGTTGATTGATGTTGTTAAACAGCTCAAAGATATTTTGTCTTACATCACTTACCTGGTGGCCTTTCGACGTGCAATCTTGTTAAATTTGCAACCATCAACATTTCATGCTCTCATATTTTGAAACGTCTGGTTTACGTTCAGTTATAATGATTTATCTTTATGCAAATAGGTTTAAGCTAAATGCAAGGTTCATGTCTAAAAGTTATATAGTTAGTAGTTGAAACCCTGCTGAAACTATGGACGTACTTTGGGAAGACCGAGATATTCGCTTCGATATAAGTATACGGTGAGTATGATAGACATTATTATGATGTACATTTTTTACACGACGGTTTATTAAACGGTTAACGCTTTTAAATTGTTTTCACTCGTTTCAGGCAAATGCATATGCGACCTGGAGAGCAGCTTATCGAAACCTTTAATTCTGTTGAAGACACGAAAGGCAACAACGGAGACCGTGGAAAATTGTCGGTGACAAACCTGCGCGTTATCTGGCATTCGCAATCTATGCCACGGGTCAACTTATGTAAGTGAGGCTGCCATGTTTTAAGTTGCGTTATCTTTATTATCATCATACTAACATCTCCTAAACTAAGGATTTTTACAGCTATCGGTTTCTCCTGCATCCAGAACGTCACAACGAAAAAGACAAACTCGGTAGGACCGTTTAATTGCACAGAGTGATTATTCTAGATTCATTCACTGCATGTATTTCTTTGCTATGCACGCGTATTCACCGAAGTTGCTATCACGACAAAATTTTTCTTCGTGAAGCGCGCTGCGTATCACTTCGTATGCCAGGCAACGAAAGCTGACACAAATTATTATTAGTAGTAGTAGTAGTAGTAGTAGTAGTAGTAGTAGTATACTAGTATACTAATAGAAAATAACATAATTATAAAGCAGTATCTGCAATAATCTGCTTCTTACATGCTCCGTAAAGTTGTCCGTACATTCGCATTCAATTCATTTATTTATTTAATTCTATTATTTATTTATTTATTTAATTCATTCATTCAATAGAAACTTCGAGGTCACATAGAAGCTCTTTGTATATCAACCAAATGCAACAACAACAGATTTGAATTCATTTTTACAAACGAGGTCGCTGAAACAGCTGGCCTGTTTGTAACAGTAATGGCGGTTTACAAGTAAGGCTATCATTTGGAAATCTCCGTTTTGTAACATCAGAGTTTTAAGTTTTCTGTTTCATATCAAGTAACGAAACTTTTCCCCATAATTCAGGGCATACGACTCCAGCAAGTTGTACCGAGACCTAAAATTACGAGGAGCTATTATCCAAAACAAACAACTGAAACTCTTACCTCAGGTTGTTATCACCGCAAAACCTATTCAAATATTTAACCTATAAAAAGTTTTAACGGCCATATACTTCCCCATCTGTCACTTATTTATCGTCGTCATCAAGTAATTTACTTTCTAGGAACAGGTTTACAATAAAATCAGCGGTGTGTGGAACCTTTCAAGCGACCAGGGAAACTTAGGCACGTTTATCGTTACCAACGTTCGAGTGGTCTGGCATGCCAATATGAACGAAAGCTTTAACGTCAGCATTCCATATTTACAAATAGTAAGTTGAAGCCATTTCTTGCTTTAATATTCTTATAAATGCTTGATGGTTTGGAAAAGTTTGGCCGTGAAACAATTCTCTCAATCCCATTATTCTTACGCGTGTTTAGCTAAAGATTTAATAAAAGAGTTTATAGCTTTACTTTTCTCAAATTTATTGTTTTTTTGCTGTTTTAATTTTTCATACCATTACACCAAAACGCTTCCAAGTTCCAACCCATCTGTGCTTAAAACGTCGCGTGCGTATCAGAATTTATATACTCTTCGCCGTAATTTTCAAACTTCTTCATTCTCGTCAGCAAAGCATCAAAGTTCGTGATTCCAAATTCGGATTCGCGATGGTGATTGAAAGCACCTGGCAGAGTGGCGGTTATGTTCTTGGGTTCCGAATCGATCCGGTCGAAAAATTGCAAGAGGCTGCCAAAGAAATTCAAAGTCTTCATCGGGTGTTTTCAGCCAGCCCTTTTTACGGTGTACAGTATGAAAGGGCGGAGGTGGGTAATGAATTCCATTATAAAGCGTTAAACGGTAGTAATAGCAAGTCGACTGTGATAGTAAAACGACATATCGAAAATTATATTCCTTTCTATACCCGTAATTCGTAACGTCTCATTTTATTTTGTTGTAGTAATAGAGTTATACACGTTTTTTTTTCAGTCTAATTCAGGTCTTTCGAGTTCAGAAACCAGTCAAATCCTCACCGAACCAGTAACAGAGGACCTGGACATCGACACCAGCGTTAAGTCCGATGCGTGCGTCGCTTATTTTGCTGATGGAATGACTGAACAAGACAAAACACCAGGGGACCCTGTATTTTCGCCAGAACTTGGTCTCGCCATAGAGCCATTAAAACCTGGTTACACTTTAGAAAGTCTATGGAATATTTTGTAGTTTTTACACACTGTACTCGTATTTGCATTACTGAAGCTGTATCTGTGTCAGTTGCACTTCCTGTTTTTGTTTTACGTTGCTCTGTATTAAGTTGCACCCTTTTCAATAGAAATTTATTTTTGTATAATTACATGTCTATAAAAACAATTCGTTGCAATCGCAGTCATTTGTACAATAGAGAGAGGCAAAAATGTACACAACACCGCCCATAAATAGACATGGACTTTCCTGCTATGAATCCCTATGCTGTGTTTTGCTCTGCGATCTCCACGTGCTTAATGAGAGATTTTATCGCCTTGCACGATCCATGGGTTTGACCGAGGTAAACACGAATTGCCGCCGACATGTGTCGTCGATTATCCTCGCCGATTTTATTTAAGCGATCGAGCTCCATTCGCCAAAAGTCTTGCGACGTACGCTTGAAATCGTGGTGAAATTTTTCGCGTCTGTCAATCTTGAACAGTCTATCCTTCATTTCTTTCCTGGTAAAAGAGAAACGTTTAGATCTTTATGAGTCTGTTGCTTTCCACTTTTTGGATTCTGCTTTGGTGTATACCTTAATTCTGGAACTTCGTTGAACGAGAGTTTTGGATTTTTTCCAACTTTGGACTTAACAATGTGTACGACTGGGAATGGTGGAAGGCGGGTACTACCTTCGCGAAGGGGTCGTTTGGTTCCTCCGCTACAAGATTACATAAGTTGGTTTTTGAAATACGGCAATATACTTCTACTGTCTATAGTCAAAAGCTTACCTTTCGGACACTTTGTTAGTTTCGTTGTCTGCCATATTGTTACTTGTGTGCAAATAAATTTCCAATCTCCACAACTGTGTTTAGTTAAGTATCTTATGCCAACCCTGTGTTCATGTAATAACCGGAAAATTAAAAATATTACTTTCTAAATGACCTATGCTAATTTTCTTACTATAGCTTTCGGTAATCAGCAGGCTGTATTTCTCGTTGATGCTCAATACTTAACTCCGGCTATGGTCGATGTTCACTGTAAACATTGCGCTAATAAGCTGTCCACAGATATCAACAAACTCTTCTGAAGAAGGTAAGGTCGATATTTAGGTATAATGTGTCATCTGCCGCATTCTTTTGTCCACCTTATTGTTACCTGTCATATGAAACCAATGTTCAAACTTACCTGGCTATAGGAGTGTCCATTGTTTCTATGATTGTCAGAAAGTGGGGGTTTACACGTTTCAGTACGCCCTTCTACCTCACACGCACATTATATAAACAAACGCTTATTATCAGGCCTTGTTCTTATTTACGTGAAGTTGTTATAATAACCAGTAGGTATGTGAGGAGGGTAGTGAATGTTTCATTTGTACCACTGTTCATATTTAATTAATAGTTAACTTTATTACCAAATACTTGACTTCTATACTATCACAAAGTTATTCCTTACCTGGGTCCTTGATAGACTCTTTTGTTGCTAAGGTTAACTTGTCAAACATTTGAGTTGGTGATGGCGTATTCAGCTCAAAACATTTCCAAGGTTTTAGTTAAACCCACTTCAACATCAAACCTCAGATTTCTAATAATGATTTCGTATACATTTTCAAACACACTAACTTTCACTTGCCTAAACACAGGACTTCCAAAGTGCAGAGTTGTATACAAATAAAATACTATTGTTCATGGCTGCTTTACTCGAATAGGCTGCAATCCTTGTCGCACTCAAACACTAATTTTCCAATACTTGGGTGTATAGGCTACAGTACTTGGTTGTTTATAAAGTACTTGAATTGTTATTTGTTAAACAATTTTTAGATTTAATTTGTTATTGCCAATTAATCTTTCTTCAATAGGTCTACAGTCTTACCAGGTTCGATGTTGAGACCAGTGGGTAGGGGGCAACCCCTCGCTTTTTCCTTAGTTCAATCCGGACTTCCGTAGGTAGTATATTTGGAATTGGTGCAGTTTAAAGAAAGCTTTTTCTCGATACCAGTCGTTTTTTGTTTGGCTCTGATCCACGTAGCGTATGGTATGGTCAGTGCATTGACTTTTGTCTTTCTCTTCTGCTTGTTACTTTTCGTTGGATGTCAGGTGGTGGTATTCCAGCGAGGAGGTATGTTAGTGGGTCTCAGGCACATTGACAATTGCCGTTCAAAGCAGCCCGATACTTCGTGCATGCGCCGTACCCATAGCCTACCGGACATGCATATTCAGCTGCGGAGTAGTTTACGGCCGGTGCTGATATTCGTAAGGTGTATGGACTCGTTAAGTGTGTGGGAGACGGCTGCGAAGAGCGCAAAATACTTGTTCTCTTGGTCATCTTTAGCATATTCGCTTATGAATTTAACAAACGCCAACAATTAGAAACCAGAATGTGTTCTTTTTCTGACAGAAACTAATTGCAAAGGTATGATATGACAATGTTTATCCTCGGACTGACGGAAGTCTTTGCATGACTTAAACCCCGCTATGATTCTTCATCGCTCGAACCCCCTTTACCGCGCTAGCCTTTGCGCAAGTTCCGAATGTCACACTTTTTTTTGAATTTTTTATAGTATTGTCCGAATTTAGAACTATCCACCAGGTCTCCTGAACAAGAGCAAGTGTTGTTAACGCCTGGCCAATGGCGCCACTGGATACCGAATCGTATCATCCGGATATTTATTGCGAGTCCAGCGCTCGAACCACTCGGTCACTGGGCCGACATAAATAACTTCAGACTTCCATTGCATGTTTTATATGCACATATGTTGAAACCTTACATGAATGGGTGATTAAAATAAGACACTGTGGTACAGACCTTATTGAAAATGAAATGTGTCTCCAACAGCTATGAGTGTAGCAACGATTTTAGCATTATAAACACCTTTTTCGACCACAGAGATGTACTCACGTAGCCTATACTTAACGCAACATGTGTTTTTATTGTGCTATATCTACAACGGCTAGCATCGTAACTTTCGCTCCGCACAGTTAATGGCGAAAGATAAACAATACAATACAATACAATTTACAATACGTTTATCTCTGGGAACCTTTGGCATCCCAAAATCTCATAAAACTAATTGGTCTTATTGGATCAAGTGGAAAACATTAACCGTTAAACTTGCAGTTTTTAAATCAGTTTTCCTTCTCTATCAATTAGGGTCATGATTCTTGGGTAGACATAATGACCGAAAGAGTGACCTCACCGACCGTGCAGACATCCGAAATAACATTTTCTGTAGAAGAGCTCATAGTATAACTTTATCACATTAAATGCGTAGCACTTAAAACGGTAAATGTCCAAACGTTGAATTTCTACTTCTTCGAATTTGGACTGGTCCAAACTACAATGGTATGGTTACGTTTGTAGCGGCCTGGGTGGCATTTTTAATACCATTACATCATTTCTTGGAAAAGTGTTTTCTAGTTATTGATTGAAGTTTATGAACTTGTTTTTTGATAACTCTTCAACGGTCGTTTGATATTTGGGAACTTACTCTGAGTAACTTCGTGTGAAAACTCCTTTTAGTACGTTCCCAGGTTGTTCCAGCAGGTTGTGCTGATAAGAAATCTTTATTGGAAATGCCCGCTTCTTAACTTTATACTGATAATAATTTATCTATGTGTCAACTTCAACTGCATGTAACTCCCATTGCCAACACATTGTTTTCCTCGCTGCACATGTTCTGTAATGCTGCATTTTTCTTGTCGAACATTTTCACTCCCATCGCTTTGTAGCGGCCTGGGAGCCGCTTTCAATACCAATATATCATTCGTGGGAACGTACTCGCCATTTACTTATTGAAATATTGTTTATTGATAAAACTGCAATTGTCATTTAATATTTGGAAACTTGCCCTAAATAACTTTATGTGAAAACGCCGTTTAGTACGTTACCAGGTGGTTTCATAACATCCTAGTTTTAACTGAATGTAATTCCCATTGCCAACGCGTTGTGTTTATCGTTCGCACGTTTCGAAATGTTCGTGTGTTTTGTGTCGAATATTTTCGTTCACACCGCTCCACGCTGTTATAAGCCCAAACTTCTGTGCGAATAGAGAGCAGACAGAGATACCGAATCGTACGAACGTACTACGTATCTGTGATAACGTAAGGGCTTTCGGCTAGTAGAACGTTAGGTTAGAGAATTCTAACCGCACGCAACCACGGAGTCAGATCATTAATTCGGCAGGTAAATTAAGTCCGAATAACATAAGTCAAGACTGACAAACAGTGCAAACCTCTGCAGCTTCACCTTTTATAAGCTCGCACTTCTACCAGCGAGCAGAGAGGCAGATAGAGAAAATCACCGAAATAAACAGATGAGCTTTCTACGCTAGTTATGGTGATTGCAACTCAATAGACATCTTATAAGCAGTGGTATTACTATGTTCTTGATTATGCGTAATATTGAAAAAGTGTGCAGCACCTACAATAAAAACCTTTTCTTGTAAACTATTTATGTTGTAATATTAAAACCTTTTCGGCTGACAAGAGTTTGAGTATTCTAACCGCACGCAACTATAGAGTCAGATAATTCAACAGGTAAATTAAGTTAACATAACATAAGTTAATTTAAGACGAATAAGTAAGCTCTGCATGTTTAAAATACCAGAATGCGCCAGTAAAGTTTTGCAAAAGAAGTCCGGCTTGCGAAATCGCCTGGAAAAAAGCTAACAGTTCAACCAAGAACTAAGTGGTACAACTAGGCAACTTTTCGATTTCACTCTACATCGCTAAATTTACTATAAATAGACCATGGCCTATGTGCATAGGTGGGCAGTACCACGGTACTATAGTACCATTTACTAGTACCGTCGGTACTGTTGAAAAAAAGTATGGCATCTCTGTACCGGTTTACCTTTTTCAAGCAGTTTTAGCATATGTTGATCGTTTTTAATTTAGAAATGTCAAGCAAATCTGCAAACGATTAACGTCATATATGTTTTGACCTGGAGTAACCTTTACCGGGGGTATAATAATGGCAAACATTGCTTTTGCACATAGGTGCCCAGTACGGCGGTACTATAGTATTGAATTACTGTACCGCGGTACTTTTTCAGTACCGATACCGGCACAGTCGGTACTTTTGAAAAAAATACCGAATTTTTGTACCGAATTACTTTTTTCAAGAAATCCCAGTCGGTTCCGGTACTCGGTACTTTTCATTTCAATTTCAATCGGTTCCGGTACTTTCACGTGATAATTTCAAAGTTTTAACAAGTATGTTTTCAAAAATATAAATGTTAATATTAATATTAGCATCTGTTGATTTTTTTTAATATTAGGATGTCAAGTATGATTGCAAGCGATTGACGTCACATATGTTTTGACCAGGAGTAACCTTCACCGGGGGTATAATAGCGGCAAACATTGAATTTGCAGCAGCATCTTTTACACAAAAAGTACCAGTAGGTTACCAAGTACGTCAAAGTACCGAATTACTTTTTAAAAATAGTACCGAATACTGGAACCATCGGTACATTTTTTGCCAAGTACCGGTACCATTACCAACGGTACTTTCAAAGTACCGACTGCCCACCTCTGCCTATATGCGACAAATGATGATGTCTCCTACGTAGAATTTGAATACGTAAGTCTATACGTCAATAACCGATCGGGTGTGCCCAATTACGTCCTAGCCTGCTTTGAACAAAGGCAGACAACTGACAAAAGTCAGAATCGGTTTATAAATCGCAAGTTTTGTTAATTAAAAATGTTTCCAGACTGCTTTGATAAATATAAATGAGGTAATTAGTGAAGTTGCTCGGGTAGGGTTAAGGATGGCATTTTTTCGTTTAACAACCAAAGCAAATTGCTGTGCTGACTTTAGAGACCGTTGATTGTTGCTTAATTTATATCACCCAGTTGGTTTGATTACAAATCTGTCGTAGGCCTACTTCGTGTTTTAGAATAGTTAGAGGTGAAAAGACTCCAGCCCATGAATTGAATCGTGTCAGGTTTTTGGAAAGACTTGACTTTTCTTTTAGTCAAAGATTTTAGTGCTTAGAAGACTCGACTTGACTCGTGTTAACGTGGAAATTTCGGTTGACTGACTCCGAGTCATAAAACAAATTATTTCATGTTTGTGTCTTGGCATGTGTTATGACTTGGGCTTGGACTTGACTTCATAAATGTTACTGACTTGACTTAGGAATGTAATTAAATGACTCGATTTGATTTTAACTTGCGCTGTTATTGACTTGAATTGACTTGTGGCACGGCCATTAAGACTTGTTTCCATCATTGAAAATAGCCAGCTAGCCTAGAGAACATTGACTGCAGCCAATTGTAATGGTTCAAGCTAAACGAAATATGCTGCTCAGTGCACAAAGTATAGTAGCTTTGTAAGAATGAGGATTATTGAAATGAATCTGTGAACAGAAAAACATCCAAATTTACGAGACTTGACCAGATTGCCTGGGTCTCAGAAAACAATTCTTTCATGTGAAAACGCAGTTCTACTACAATGGGGCTAAAATATTAAAGCGTTTAGAATAACATACATAAGTACTAACTAATTCACTAATAATAATTTTTCAATTTTATTAGATACACACAAGATCTCATTTTACATCAGTGTTCATTATTGCTACTTGCTACTTAACCAACACGTTACAATATCTGCAATTGACTGTTTACGAACAAAAAATATATTGCTTAAATTGTTCACCTTGTGAGATAACAGCCCTTGGGAATAACGAAAAAATTGTTTGAAAAAGGAAAATTGGTATGACTTCGATGCTTTTTAAGACATCAATAAAAATGTATTGTTCGAAGGTACAAAGACCTCGAAATTTGCAGTTTTGACTATCTTTCAAAATTGTGTTAGCGACATCTAGCGAAACCCGCCAAGGTGCAATTTTTCTCAAGAAGTTTTCGTTTATGAGTTATGACTGCCAGCCTTGCTGGAGAACTAAAATGGATTTTTTTGCTTGTTAATGGCCCTACTCTATCGGTACAGCTTACTGTCTATTTTTAGGACTGTAGTTGGTAGGTTGACAGTGAAATATGTTTTCGTGCAACTTTTTTCAATGGAAAAACTTCGTGTGTGGATGCGTTATCAACACTTAGGCAATACGGATCCTTTATTCCGCACTGCAGAGTTTGGCATAGGCGCGCTTAGGAATGTACGATACAGAATCACTGACTATTTTAAAGTAATCTAGGCTAGAAAAGTTCATCCTGGATCCAGAATTTCAAATCCTATTCTAGAATACCATAAAAGTTAAAAAATGCAAGCACCCGCGGTGCTTTTGTTGTTTTATTTTTCCTTTGCAATAAGCTCACAAAATTATATTATGGTCCAAGCAAGTTGACAATTGTCAAATTGACATGACACACGGTTTAATTCATGATGATTAACGTACCCAGCGTGTAATATTGGAAAGTGAAGTAACAATCCACCACAACATCTTCTGCACATGTCAATGAAAATCTTTCGATCATAAAATAGCTAGAACCTAATGCGAAGATTGGGAAAAAATATGGAAATTAGATTCGAATCAATTGAGATTCGGTTCTTTAAGATTCGTTGTTCTAAAATGTGCATACTTGCATGTAATCAAATACTTTATACTGCTTTTGATGAGCTTCAGTGCTGCTCTTCAAGTGCATTATTTTGCACTTAATCACTTGGGCAGAACTTTTGTGCACTCAATTTTCAATTGATTTAAAGATTGAATTTTATAAGTCAAACTGTGGACATTAGCCTACTGTCTGAGCCTTTTTTCGCACCGCCCTTATCATTTTTGGTTGTTTCGCACACCCAAGATTTGCTGAAAACGACCATACTCTACAGTCTGGTATGTAGCCAGTATTACCATGCAGTCTACCAGTATAGGATGATTAACTAGTACACCGGGCCTGTCCGGCTGATGCCTGTGGTAGGTAGTGGTGACTGTTGAGGTATAGGCCTAATACCTTGCATGACCACGGTGCTATATTAGTACATTTATCTTCCAACTCAGAATTTTGTGAGTGTTTTTAAATATTTGCCTGACCAAAGCTAACCTTGGCAAGGATTTAAGTTCTCCATCCTGTGAGCTGTAGCACCAGGCTACCAACTGGTGACCTTGAACTCGATACACAATTACTTCTTCTCTTCCTTGTCTCAGTTGCCTGCACTGTCAGACTGTCTTATTTTACTGTTTAATTTTAATATAAACACATCCTGGGTTTGGTGGCCGTGCTAACATTCCATCGTTGTAGCACAACTGCAATTCACACATTGCACGTTTAAGCCCTCAGGGCTTTTTCCTGTTTGTTGATTGTCTGAGATTTTACTTCTTGTTTGACTATTTTACAACTACCGGTAGGTTAGCACCATACGTTTTCGCTCCCCACAGTCAATGTCGAGAAATAAACAATAAAATACAATACTGTCATCGTAGCTTAGACTATCAGTAGCTTAGGTTTGTTTTTCTCAATATTGTGCTTCTACATGGCTGCATGACCAAGACTGCAAAGTATGGCAGTTGCACATCCAAGAGTTTTTAGCCAAAAGGGTATTGCATACCGGCAGATTAGCGATCTTTATTAAAAAAAACAGGAAACACTAATTTTTTGTCTCCTATTATATATCGATAACGCTGCACCTTGTCTACCAGGAATGGGCGTGCTTGGGCCACTAGTTGAGTTTCACACCAAAATTTTTCTTCTGCACCCCCAAGATCGGTGAAAACTGTCATACTCCACAGTCCAGCCCATTACACACAGATGCAACAAAGTTTGGAATGTCATTTTTGTCTCATCTACAGCTATCCAAAAATTGGACACAATTGCTTTATTTCCAATCCATTTTGGAACACATCCAAACTTTATCCATATGCGTAATAGGCTAGGCTTGCTGATTTAATGTTTATTTTACCAGTTTTTAAAACTGAAAAATTCAAATTACGTAAGCAGGTCCCATTTACCAAAGTCAAAAAAAATGTTAACTGGGTAGACAGCAAGTTAGCACAAGCCGACCAATTAGTCTGTAAATTCAAAAACTACCAATTCTCAACTGGAAAGGACTTACTAGTTTGTTTTTTCCTAACATTTCAAAATTAATCCTCTCAGACCCAAACTTTCATCTTCCATGTCTAATGCACCACTATTTTTCTCATTCTTAGTAAAAAACAAACTTATGTAAATCTTTCTTGGTAAAAACAAAAAAATTTCACTGCCACTGAGATCTGAACCTAGTAATTTTAACATGCTACTCACACATATGGCCACAGAACCATCAGTTTCTGATCGGCAAAAGTGGGGATTATATACTGAGAGACCAAAATCAGCTGGTTACTGTATTGGAATTTTTAACCTCCAGTAAATAGTGAAATAAACACTTCTTTGTTTTACTATACATTGCTGTAGAATATATGGTATTGTTGTACATGTATTGTTAATAGTATCATATATTGTATATATATATGAAATAAACTGTATTATTATGCTTCATTATATACCAGGGGTGGGCAAACTTGTTCAATGAAAGAGTCACTTGCGGAAAACTATAAACACCAGCGAGCCGCAAAATCAGTAATGATTGTCAATTTGGTTATTATATTATTAGTAGTCAATTTGGGATAGTACTATTCAGCTAGAAGACCCATAAAAAACATGTCGGCAAAGGGCACTTTGAACCCCTTTGCCATAGAGTATAGAATTTATACCTGAAAACAATGTCGGATTCTATGTCTAGTGTTACGTCATAAACAAAATGCTGGCCTAAATAGAAAAAAATACACAGAAACGTTCATAAACGGTACTCTTGGTAGCCTTTACAATTTTTTTGGAATTTTACGATTCGACTAGAAGAGCCACAAAAAATATGCCGGAGAGCCGCAGTTTGCCCACCCCTGTTATATACTATACTTCGTATGACGATATAGCAGTTATGCGCCAGTCATCTTAAAATAATTATAAACTAAGTTCATTATAATCAACTATTTTTTAATTATTGGTGAAGTGTGCCAAGTTCTCAGCATTGCACCGTAATACATGCTGCCGTATAGCCGTGGCTTGTGCATAGACATACAAATGCACATACTGTAAATGTCATTGTTTAACACAAATTTAGATAATGAAATTTGCTGAAGTTGAAATTGAAAATAACACAAAAATTTGCAAAACTTGCAAAAAGATACGTTACTATCAATTTCAAACAATTGTTTACCAACTTTTGCGTAAGCAGATGGTCAATTATAGAATAATTTTTTTTTACTTCAGTAACTACTGTAGTTGCCTGTTAAGTTTGATTGTTTATTTGGCCTTTGATTAGCCAAACGAATAAGAAAATAAAAATTAGATATTACGTGGGAATTTAAAAATTGTGTATCACAAATACTATACAAAACTGTAATTTCTTATAGTCCCACCTGTCACGAGACCTTGTAGTGCCTGTAAGCCGCAGTTAACTGTTAAGTGCTATTATGTGTTACATAAAATATGGCAAAACCAAAAAAACTTTTCAAATGCACGTACATAATTAGTGTTAGATAAGTCTTATTGAAAATATACTGAGAACCAGAATGATTGACAAACATTTATGTGACGTCTTTCGCGTCGCATCACTGCTCTCACGAAGTATGTTGAAATATTGCTATCCTTTATCCGCCCATTTTGCAATGAGACCATTAGATTAATTCTTCTGTAGCTTTTTGTTTTATATAGTTCTGGACTTTGTAAACTGTGGACAACCCTGATCTAGGCAACTGATTTCTGGTTGCTCTCTTTAAAAGCTTTCTCTAATGTTCTTCGTTAAAATTGTGTGTAATTTTCTCGTTATAAATCATTATAATATATACTGTACAAAATTATACAGTCATGATATTTTGTGAAGGATTTTATAACAATTATTTGCATCATAATAATTAAACAACAACCATTAAAACAAATATTGTGTCTAGTCAATAAACTATGAAAATTATCTCTAATTACTTTTTTATTAACAGGGCATAAATACTTAAAGGTATTTGTGACCTTGTTTTGGATGGTATTAAAAGCCATGTTTTTTGCCCGTGGAAGCCGGATATATATTTACCAAAAAACGATGGTTTGAGTTTTTTCAAAAAAAAATTTTTACAATCCTGGTAGGGTCAATCATGGTGGTATGTTTTCTGTTTAACCTTGAAGATATACACTCCATGTGTAATTGCGGATTTCTCATACAATATAAAGCAATTTTATTGGACATGTCATTTCTCACGCAGCATTCCACCGCAATGATATATGGTTATGCTTAACTTTTGTTAATGTTTTTATGCAGTATCTATACCGTACCTAATCACGTCAGTAACTTGGTAAATTACTGGTATAAACCTAATTAATGTAAAAAATTTGGTGGAATGGATATGACTGAAAAGAATTTGGAAGATACGTCAGCGGAAGTTCTTATGAACATGAAGTTGACCAGGTCTTTAATGAGTTCACCATCATCACCAAGCAGACCACAGAGGAAGAGAAAAAAGAACAGTCTCATATTCAATGACAATGAAATCACTTCAAATGAACATGGATGGAGCAGAAGGACTATAAGATCAAGCCCACAGAAGCGTTTGACTTCACCAACTTCTGTGGAAAAGCAACAACCAATACCCTCTCTTCAGCCAATCCCAGAATCTCCAGGATTACAGATGAATTCTGAAAAAGCTGTGGCCAAGCGTGTTGGTGGCAGGCTGCGTAACTTGCTAAAACTGCCAAAGGCTCACAAAATGTGCATGTACGAATGGTTTTATTCCCACCTGGATAGTGCGTTATTTATGGGTGAAAACGACTTTTGCATGTGCCTCAAGGAATCCTTTCCTGAACTGTCTGTAAGAAAAATGACCCGTGCTCACTGGACAAAAATTCGACGTTTGATGGGAAAACCTCGCAGATGTTCAGAAGCTTTTTTTGAGGAGGAGAGGATGGCTTTGGAGCATAAAAGGAACAAGATAAGGTTGCTCCAGCAGCGAAAAACTGCTCACAATGATCCGGAAGGGTGGAGTGACTTGCCTCGCGAAATTCCAATGCCTCTTGTGGTTGGCACAAGTGTAACTGCCCGAGTCCGTGGCACCCACGATGGGCTCTTCACTGGCCATATCGATGCTGTTGATATTTGCAATGCTTCTTACAGGGTTACATTTGACAGGTCCAATCTTGGTACCCATTTAGTTCCCGATGTGGAAGTAGCTAGCTGTGAACCACAGGAGACAATTAATCTTTTGTCATTGATGGAGAGGAAACATCATATTGGGAATCGTGTTTTCTCAAACTTCAGTGAGCCACGTCATACTGATTTAGATGTAAGCCTCCAAAGCCCAGCCAATGAACATGATCCTGTTCTTGGTCGATCTCCACTGAGGAGCAAGTTACTCTTTTCACCTAGTGACGAACAATGTGGCACTCTTGGAGGTTTTCCTGTTCAGTTTCTGAAACGTATTGCGAGATTGTCAAAAGTGCTAACAGTAAAAAGAGAGAAAATCTGTAAACTTGGTGAAATGAATTCACAAGCTGAAAAGGCAAATTCTTATGGCGAGACACTTACTTTGGAATTTCAAAGAAAATATGCCACAATTGTGCTTGATCTAGAAAGGCTAAACAAAGACTTGAATGAACTACTTGTTGGAGTTCAGAGATTTTGTTTGGAGCTTTATCCTGAGCAAAGTCTTCCCAGTGATCAGTCCTCTCAACGTAAGAAGCAATGTCTAGCCTCAGCGGAGCATATGGTGGCTGAGAAAAACATCAGCGATGATTTATTGGGCATAGGATCAAAGCGCCCTGTCAAAAATGCAGGCCTAACTGACCTCATCATGCAGCTTACAGCTTTAATGATGCAGATTAAATGCTTAAAAGAAACAAAAGGTAGTTCCCTTGAATTCAAGTCGCTAACTGATGCAATGAAAGACATTAAAGTTAATCTGTGTACAGAGAACCAAGAGTGCTTTCAAAACAATGTTGAAATTCATATTGCTCATGTTAGGAGTGGCATGGAGCACAATGGATTCATGAATTCGGAAGTTTCATCTAATTTATCAGATTTTATGTAACTTGCAGCATGGGAGATATATAGTTGGCTATAGGCAATAGGAAAATATAGGCATATGCATAATTTTCTTTTGTATCATATAAACATGCTCTTCTCCTTTAGGTATAGTAGAATGACAATATGGTATCAGATAGGTGAATTGTTATTGGTCTAGAATTAATGTATGCTTCGATTGCTTTTTTGAGAAATGTTTAAGGAGTTGTGACATTCTTGAAATTTTTTGCTTGCATTGATACCTCAATGATGCATGATTATTCATTATTTATGTATTATCATATCGCATAGCTGATAGCTTCTTAATTAATCAGTTCAATCAAAAATTGTCAAAAAATAAACATTAACTAGGTTGGGGCTAATAAATATATGATAAAAATCAAGGCTAAAATGTTCTGTCTAGTATCAAACTGTGTAAAAATCTAGCCAAATACTTGATAATTCATGTACAGTTTGAAAAGAGGAATTTATTTCAAAGAATATATATATATATATATAGCCATAACATGTTTAAGTTCTGTGTTTACCTTGTAACAATTTATCCATCAGATATATCAGTTAATGTTAAAAGACTTTCCAACTCATTTGTATCTTAATAATTGTATTTCGAGTTTTGTTCATCAGTTTTCGTTAACTGTTTTATTACAATGTCACTGTACTATTGACATCACTAATAAAAAAATTTTTAGGAGTTCTACTTATTTCTATTTTATTGATAACGATACAAACAGTGTAGATATGCATTTGAAGATATATTAATATTTTTCATAAAATGCTTCCAAATCGTGGATACTTTTGTGGTATTGAATGCCCCAGTGCTGGAAAAAATGATACATGCAAAAGGCCCTATTGCCATTTCAGACATTCTGGAAAGCCAAGAGGTAACACATCAAATGAGTTATTTCTACTGAGAGAAGTTTGTTTTATTTCACGAGAATTATCTACTTTTATACCTTTTTATATTTTCTGTTTGAAGAAGCACCAAGCGCTGTGAAAAGTGACTATGACCAGTTGAAAGAAATAAAGAAACAAATAAATCAACTCAAGAATGAAATTGGTGAATCTGCTTCAACTTCCAGTTTCACTGAATTCTCACCTTTTGTGACAACCACCTCCCAAATTCCGTCATATTCTTACAGCACATCAGAAAACAGTCATGGTGAATATGTTCCATATAAACCATATACAGGGTCAACAGATTTATACAAAGACTTCTCGGTTTCGGGTAATTATTTAACCATGATAAATGTTGATTATGTGTGAAAACGATAGACTTTTTCAAATTTAATGTATAAAGTTATTTTCTGAAAGTGTGAACTATTGCAATCCTATCACTACGATATAATAATTATACAGTTATTTACATTCTGTCTGTAAAAGTTTTTGATAGTTGTTGATTTACTTTAAGAACTTTCAAGCTCATCAGAAGTTGACCACAGTGAACTTCATGAAAAAAGCAAAACCAAATCTATCTTGCATTCTGCAAAGGGAGCTAGACTGAGGTAACTGTTCTTTTACTATGCTAAACCAAAAACATCTATGCATACAGTAGTATCCAACATGGCTAAACAATGTTTTTCGGCTCTTAGAACCTCAAGCAAAGCTGTGAAATATTCTGTTTCCAAATCAAAACCACGCAATGATTTGGAATACGACCCGATGTGTAATTACAACATAAAGAATACGCGAAAGAGCAATAAAGAAATGTCTTCTGAAGAATCTATCATAGATCTTACTGCTGATGACGGTATAATTTAGATTAAAGATAATAATGTAGATAAATTTGAAATCGATTGCTGGTACCATATGTGTTACAACATGCACAGAATTAGGTCAAGCATTTCCTGTCTGGTTTTAACGTAGAAAGAAAAGATCTATCGGATGGGGATGATAATGTTGCACAGCTTGTGATCAATGATGATGATATTGATGACACAACAACTTCCAGGGCCACTGTAAGTAACTCTCCTGCTACAATTGACCTTACTGAGTCCCCTGAGTCTAGTCTGAAAGCACCATCCAGCACACCCGACCAAAATTTAAAATTCCCAAGAAAAAAGGAAAATGAACACCAAATCAGAAAAAACGTTTTTGAAAAGCTCACGAGTGAAATAAAGGAGTCTTGCCAAGTGGGATCCGTGGTAAAAGAACTGATACATGCATCTAAAACTGACGCGAATAACTTAAGCGCATGTGACAATATGAAGCCAAGCAATATTGGGCTTAACCAGTTTGAGATGAGGTTAAATAAAAACCTTACAGTTGCTAATATCTTGTTTGGAAGTGACAGTGACAGTGATGACGTGATGTCGCCGAAACCCAAAGAAACTGCTAACAAAGTTAGCTCTTTGTTGAAAAAATCATATGATGTTAATGCGAAGGAAACTCCTGCACAGAAACACAATACTAACAAAGATGTGAAAATAAATTCCAAGCCTTCATCAAAAAAAACAAAACAGATCACAAATTTGAAAAAAAGCACTGCAAAAATACTACATGAAAAAAAGAAAATTTTGAAGAGAAAGAGCAATTTGAAGGAGAACGCTAAAGATTCCTACAAGAAGATTAAACCTGGATTTAAATCTCCCACTGAAGCTGACATTAACAGATTCATTGACAAAGAAGAAATTGATAGGTTAGTTTTGTGTTAGACAACCGGTTGCACTTAGTTCAGGATTTTAGAGCTATACTTATTAAGCAGCCTTTAAATGCTTTTTATTTTATGCTTGAATTTTAGTTCTTATTCTTGCTTAGACTCGATAAAGAATTAAATAAGATCGGGACGTACGAGGAATGCTTCCGCATATACCAAGAAAGCTTTGAGGCTGACTATAAGAAAACAAAAGACAAACCTGCAGTTAATAAGGTCGATTGTATTAGCATGCCAAAACTAGTAAAATGTTGCATAAAACAGAATGCTTAATAAAAGTACAAAATGTTAAGTAGAAATACCCAAAAATAAATTTTAATGACAATAGTCACTAATTGGATATTTGTGTGGTTTGACAGGTGTCGGAAGAAGTAGAAAGTACTTCAGGAAACAACAATGTTTCATGTGCCCCGCCACCAAAATATCGACGAGTTGCTCATAATGCAGCAACACATTCAGCAACAACGTTAAACAGGGTGGGTTAAATAGATTCCTCAGTTATTTAGCTGTTGCTACTATGATCCTATATGTTGTCATGTACTGTACAACATATACTGTAAAGCCTATTTTTCCGTTTTGCACCTTTACCACCATGCATGGATAATTAATTATTTTGATCAAATTAGAAAAAAAAACATGTGGTACTTTATTTTATTATCTAAATTTACCTTTTTTGAAGACACCAAAACAAGTGAAGCAACATCTGACACCAGCACAAGCAATGATGAAGCGAATGCAGATGGTTGAAATAGAAAGAGAAAAGAAAATTCTAGATTCTCTTCGTGGAGCGTCCTCAAAGGTAGGAACTAGTAAAGATATAACATGTTGAGCATGACATTGTGTTATGGCACTGAAATGTAACCATCATGTGTCGCTGTGGTTGAACGTAAATTTTCAGTTTTATGTCTCTAGCTTTTAATGGTAATATGAGAACAGAAATTATTATAACATGTATTGTATATGCACTAATGCAATTGACTATCCACTCTGCTTGGTCAACGTTTAGTTAACGTCAGATTCGAAACGAGTTGCACATCTGCCAACATCCAAACTCTCGCAAGGTTCATTGTCTCTTTCCAGGAGACATTCACTTGCCTCAAAATCCCCCACTGTGACTGGGACAGCGACAAGTTTAGTTCGAAAGAAACCTTTCCAAGATTTAAGAAGGTCTGGTTTCAGCTATGCTATGTTACCATGACATGATTATTTGTAGTGATATATTATTATTGGCCGTGGTTTCCAAAGTATGGGTCGTGACCCAAACAAGGGTCAAAAATTAGGTTGCGCGGATACAATGCAAACCTGGTGTGTTTCACAGTGAGTGGACCACACTACCACTGCTTGTCTCTGTCTCTATGTAGCACAGGTACTGGAGTAAAGAATAGATTGCTGAAAACAAACTTAGCAACTTACTGCCAAAAATCATGCATATAACCAAAATTTTCTTCATGTTAAAATACGCTGTTTGAGGCTTGGGTCGCGAGAGGTTTGTTAAACTCCGATTTGGGTCACAATCAAAAAAGCTTGGGTACCGCTGTTTATTGGTAATGTATATCCTAATAGACTAATATACTGATATTAATGAAATACTAGACATATTACAGATTAAATTTCCCAGTGTAATTAGATTTGTCTTTATTTTGTTGAAGCTGCAGTGATGTAACATTTGATATTTCTTAATAGAAAATCTTTGGAAAGTTCCCAGACACTTTCAGGAACGGTTGCGAAAGGCAGCAACAGAGTGGCCCATGATCCCAAATTTAACCCTGTAGAAAGTGGAATACCAGAGAGGCCGAGGATTCTACCTAATCGCTACTCAAAGGTAATTTATTACAAATAGCCTTGGAAACTTTTTTACATTCAAGTCTATAGAGCTTTTCTGAATCCCCTGGCTAAAGCCAGTTTGTTATTTTATGATGACATCTAGTTTATTTCGTGCTTTTTAAAACTTTTCTGCAAAATCTTTTTATTAATTCTCGAAATCATTTTCCGCCATGATATATAGTATCTGATATTGTGTTGTACTTTTTCATGCAATATAGGTTCCCACAAATATTCGTCAAAGATATTTGACTGTATTTATAGATGAGTGTCTGAGGATACATGGAAAAGATTACGTGAAAGCGTATAATATGGTTTGTCAATGCTGATGTTCCAACTATTATATTAAATCTATATTGAAGGTTGCTCTTTTAATTTTCTAATCCCCGGACAACTTTTTTGTAGGCTACAAACGAAGAAAAACAATGTCAGGATCGCAGTAAATCTAAAGCCATATATCTCAGTTTAGCTGCAAGTACGACGAAGAAACTGAGGGCCATGAAGTCCCGGGACACTTCAGCAGCTAAAATTGCCGATGAGAGCAAATTAAAATCTGCGTCAACAACACCAGATACTTCAGCAAAAATTGTGTTCAAAAGCAACTGTGTACGAATTGCACACGGAACTTCTCAAGAGAAAACTAAAAGGCTTAAAGAGTTAAAAAAGGCATCTTCGAAAACATCTACTCACAAAAAAATTCTTGATGGCAGTACTCGTTCTTGTAAGGGAGGCTACTCCTTTACGAAGCGCGTTGATGAAAAACATTTTTCAGGTTAGCAAGGAGTTGGTAGATTTGGCAAAAATGGCATTTTTACCACAATTTGCATGACTAGAAATAAATAGGTTATGATTTGCCAAACACAAACTAAACAGCTGCTGTAAAGAATTTCTAAGATAAGACAAGTTTTCTTCGTTGTGCAGGTGAGGAAATTTATGAAGAAATGTGCCATTACATACTGACTGAAAAGCAACTGGATGAAAATGGTTTCCCTAGGCCTGGAGATATTAGTGGTTGTTGCAAATTTATGAAAGAATTGCCAAAACCCAACAAAGATACTACCAAGTACTTTGGCTTGAAAATGTTACATATTAACACCAAAGTCATCATAATCCGTATACTTTTTGACATTCTTTTATTATCTTTGCTTTAACATGGTTAATTTTCACTTTATTGTTTCGCCATCAAGGAAAATTTGTGCTCGATGTGGAAAGGAGTTTATCCTTTACAAGGGCGGACACTTTGGTCGAACAGATGATGAATGCGTTCACCACTGGGGAAGGGCTTACTCCACCAAAGTATGTTAACTTATTCACTTTAGGGTATTTGTTAAGTGTTAGTAATGGCAACATATTGGTGCTTTGTTTTACCATAGCTAAGTTATAGTGTCGTAATCAACACTCTTGATACCCTTAAGGTTGGCTCCCACTGGGAGAAACGTTATTCTTGTTGCCAAGGTCCAATAGGTGCTGAGGGTTGCTCTGTAGCTGAGGTAAAAATATGTTGTGGATTGATATAGTAAATTTTGATCAAATAGTTATTTTTGTAATAAATTAATTTCTTTATCATATTAGATAGTAAGAGTAAGCAATTGGTTTAAAAATAATTTTGTCAAACTTGTTTCTTGATGTTGTAGACACACGTGCATGCGGACAATAAGTTGGACTGTACCAGTTACGTGAAGACAATGTTCAAAGCGTCTGATGTTGTAAATCCAGGAATATTTGCATTGGATTGTGAAATGGTATTACCAGTTGTATATAACTTTAAGTATGTGTCAATGTTGAATGTTACTCTTTTAAACTGTCATAACGCTCTTTCTGAAACTTATAGGCATACACAGTTGTGGGGCTTGAACTAATTCGAGTAACGGTCGTCGATTTTGATGGAAACCTTACTTACGATACTCTTGTTAAACCATGTGGGAGAATACTTGACTACAACACTAGGTCTCTGTGTATCTTGTTTCATTAAATCTTGCCAGTGTAAGATCTGACATTGCAAAATATCAACTAATCTAGCAGTCAACTTTGTCTGACTTATAGTTATTCAAGAGATTTTGGTCAACAAGCATTGTGTTTTAATTTAGATGGAGTGGCTTAGCAGAGGAGGATTTAAAAGGTGTTACAACAACGTTACGGGACGTTCAGGCGGTTTTCCTCAGCAAATTTTCTGCTGATACCATACTGATGGGCCACAGTTTAGAGAGCGACTTGACAGCTCTGCGGGTAAATTTTCGATCTCTCTGTGACTTAAAAAACGAAATTTCAACTGATGTACTTCATATTGATATTCTGCAGCTCATTCATTGCTCCGTGGTGGACACTTCCGTTGTTTTTCCGCACCGTCTTGGTCCGCCGTATAAACGTGCCTTGCGAAATTTGATGTCAGAGCATTTAGGAATTATTATACAAAATTCGGGTAAAGGCAAATGGAACACAAAACTTGAAATATACAGGCTGTCCACTGTTCCACAAAGTCTTTAGACAATATGAAAAGAATTGTTAGTATTGGTTGGCTAACAACTAGTGGACATCTTGTGTTTTGTACAACTGTAGTAGGAGACATCTATAAAGTTTTTACACATTTTTTACAAACTTGTCTATCATGGATAGTTGTGTAAGAATTACCTAAGTTTTATTGTTCCATGTTATTGATGTGGGTTGCGTTTATTTCTGTTTTAAATTTAGTCATATTTGTATTTTAGCCGACGAAGGTCACGATAGTTTCGAAGACGCCATGGCGTGCGTCAAGTTGATGAAATGGAAGATGAACGAAGATTCAAAAGTATCTCATTGATAGGTATCTTTCATGTCGGATCCGATACATTTAACCGATCAAATATATTTCTTAAAATTTTGTGCCAATTTTCTGTTTTTTTCTGAGTTGGTGCGTCGTACCTTGACTACATAGAAGTGTAAATCGTATTTTTTTCATTTCCGTCTTGTGCTCAGTGTTTCACTGTTCCGGTCTTTTGTTTTAATAGTTTCCTTTTTTTACCTTGTTTCGACCGTGAGTAGTTTTTATTAGTTTCCCATTCGCGTATTTTCTGCTATTTTTTTATCCAATGCAGTGTTCTTATTTAACACGTATTCCTCCGGCGTCCGCTGCTTGACATGAACGTAAACTAGAGCGGAGATTATCACGCAGCTTATCGATATGCAACTTTTTTGTTGAAATCCAATCATTTATTTTAATCCGATATTTATGGAACGAGCAGTCAAGTTTCCTTGCATTGGGTATCATAAACAATCTATTCTACATGTGCATGACCGTCTGTCTGTTAGCCTTTGCCTGAGGACGTAAATTAAGCTTAATCACGCACTCAACGCTTTGATGAAAACCACCGATGGCGCAATTTGCTTACAGCTTATAACCGCAAGCTCTTGTGAAGTTAGTTTAAGATTTCCATATTCTGTATAGCACTTTGCAATTCAAATGCTAAGTATGATGTTGCCAACGAAAGAGAAGTGCTTTGATACAGACTTGCTATTGTTAGTTTGAGAAAAGGGGAAAGCCCTATCCAGAACTTGGAGGAGAGAATACGGACAAATATATTAAATCTAAGTCGGGTAAAATTCGTTGTACATTTTGTGAGTATCCCAGGCAGAGTTGCTCAGTATCGACAATTAAAACATTTTAATGCGGGAAAATAGGAAAGTTTCTGCTATATATTCGATTCTGCACTAGCTGCTGCGGTAACTAAAACGTACAGTATTTATCATCGATTTTTTTCTTACATTCAACGTTTCGCTATAGTAGCATACCGGCCGTACCAGCGAAGAAGGATTAACCTGGATTGCAGTACAGTATAGCCTCGATTATAAGCGTGCGTTGTCTAAACTCAAAACCATACAATAAGATGTTGCAACGTACAATTTGAAGTCGTCTTACAATATCCGCCGCCAAGAAAAATATTGAATATGAACAAGAGATATTAAGTCACTAACTCTGAAAACGTTTTGTATAATGCCCTTAGTATAATCAGATAAAACGCAAACGAGCAAAACAACGTTGCATTTCTGAAAATTCCGCTTGAAAGTAATGAGCTGTCTTAGTGGAAGTGTACTTGCTTTGTGAGTGCATTTCTAGTTTTGCGTGGTTTCATCTTTAACGAAAAACCTGCGAACTTTCTGCTCGAGCACTTTAGGCCTTATTTTATATATATTGTACTTTATTGAATTTTTGAAGACTGGATATAGCACAATTAGGCCTACAGCTGAATTTTGTCGTTTATGTATGTATAGATAAAACAATACTTTTGCCAGTAAAATTTAATGCCAAAAGTGATACCAGTAAAATGTCATCTTTCATTAATATTGATATGGGAGATGACACGAGTTCTGTATAGTTAATATCGTGAGCTGATGTGAGCAAATTATCATGAACAGGCTTTCGATATATAAAAGAAAGTGAGAAAATGTTAATGTAGGCTACATTTATTTCTATAAGGTTCACAATTCACATCAAGAACACATTTGATTCTACCATTACGATTCTAAGACTTCAAAAACTTCAAACTTCTGAAATAACTTTACAATCTGTGCAATCCGCTACAAAAGAAATGTAAAATGTACCATCACTTTCAGGCCAACGGCATATAAAGTGGTAGTTATAACTGAGAAGCATCGAAATTGAATTTGATAAACATCTAATTAATCAGACTTTCAGTTCGCAAAGTCCTTTCACAAGTTTATAGCAAATATCGTCGTTCAGGCCAGCGTCTGTCCACAGGTTAACGCAATCTTCGTTTCCACCATTGCTGTTCGGTTCACCGGCTGCCCACTTAATATTCTGGGGAGTGCCCACAACATTATCGATCCAAGTATATTGGCCCTCTGTCGCTGCGTCGGTCATGCCTACCCAGGCGCCTACGGCGTTTAGCTTTTGCCATATAACCCTGTTAAAAAGCTCAATCTAAAATCTTTTCACTCAACCGACATTTAAATTTTGAAACTAAATAGAACTAAAGCACTAAATAGAATAGAGAAACTAGTAAAATTGCATTTCATGCAAGTTATTGCTAAATACCCAATTTCCCACCTTCTTATTTCGAAATCCCTGATTCCAATAGTTGCCAAATCGGCACCCATTTTTTGACATTCATGTCGAGCTCCTGTCCAGTCGTAGCTGCCACTGGTGAGTTTGTATTTGTATCCATTCAATGGAAAGAACCAGTCTGAAGCGATCGATTCTTGCAATTCTGGAACATGCTTTCAGTTAAACTATATACATATATGTTTTAAAACGTTGTTGTAAGCAGGTAAAAACGTGTATTTTTATGCAAAAGCTCACCATGTCGAAGGTCCGCGCAGCACTCGCCTGCCTTGCACTTAATGAAAAGTAAACTCAATATAGAAAGACTTAATAAAAGTTTCATGTTACTTGAATGAATGCTTGAAACTACACAAAATCTGCAAAGTATAGTTAAGAATTTTTTTACACTTTCTGTATGAAAAAGATTATATTAAAAGTTATACGAAAACAACCAACATAAAATATCAAGCCAAATCACAAATGTACAGTACAAATCGCTCAATACGACTAACCTGCAAAAATTCCGTGTTCAGTATTTGTTGGTAATATCTTTGGCAATTTTTATTCTGGTTCCGTCGCCATATGCTAAAGACAGCTGAAAAACTTCCCAATTTATATCGTTCGAAATTTGTTTAACTATCATTTTGGGGGAAATTGGTGACGCAAAGTTTGTTAACTTGTTTTTTACCGAATGCGTATTTTTCGATCAGGAGATGACAACAAGTATGACGTCATTGGGGAGAACAAAGTATGTCAACCATGATATTGTGTTTGCTTTCAACCGAAGTCAATGTTTGTTAGTTGGGGTTTTCAAACTACTTTTTTATTCGCGCTATATGCGTGTGCAAGGGCTGATGTCAAAGTTAACTTAAAATTATTAGCTCTGTTAATAAGTTTCCACTTGCTACAAAAGTTTTTCAGCGTTTTATTTCTTAAAACAGCCACCAAAGCCTCTTTAATTCGCTTAATAGGTTTTAAATGGTCTAATGATGAAATCTTGCTGCCGAAGTAATGCCGCAGCGTCAATTACTGTACATTCAGGATCAACATCGGCGTTGTACTTTGAATTAAGAAAATCTATAAATTCATTATTAAAATATATCATTTTATTTTGTGCTATGTGATATTAATCCATTTAAGGAAGCTTTCTGTTGTGATGCGTTTTACCTTTAGGACATTTTTTTGTACAGGAAACTTAGAATTCATCTGTGATATTGGTCAGATTTAGAATCAAACAAAGAAAATGAAAACATTTAAGCGTTTATATCCAGACCAAAACTGCTTGCAGTACGAGTTTTGAAACTCGAGTTGAAATTTTCTGACGCCTCCAAGGAAATCACCTCATCAACATCACAACGCTGACGTCAATTCGTGTGAAACAGTGTTTGCTGAAAACATCACAATTTGTTTGCTTGCAACTTATTATTTGCAAATAGATAACTCTTTTCCAATTCCTTATACATTGCATAGACAATCAACATTTTGGTCAACACATAACATTGACCATAACATGTACATAGCATGACGAATGTTTTCTAGTTCCTTGTCTCATGCTTTGAGACATTTATTTGCCGAATTTAGTGATCTGTAAATGTTTTCTTTTTGAAGAATAGGCATTTACATCATTGCAATTGGCGTCATCACATCACCACAAAATGGAAAACATGCGTCACAAACATCACAGGGGAAGCGTATAAATTAAGGAGAGATCGTGGCCAGAAATTCAGTGCAGACAGTGAGTTAACTCATGCTAACAGGGTGTGCATGCTGATTTCAAACATGTTTTATTGGTACAATATAAAGTACGGTCTGATTTATAATGCCATCTTGTAAAGAATTTTATGAGTTTAATATGTAATGTAATGTGCTTTAGAATTACAAAACAATTGCGAAATATAATGCATATGATTTGGACAAATTTGTTGAATTATTTAAACTTATACGAAACTTATCGTCTAAAATCTAAACACTACATTTTTAACTTAAGATATTTAACTTTATAGCAGGATTGTTTGTAAGTGTCTTTGTCAATTTCTACCGCTTTGTTCTTTAAAAACCAGAAAGAAAAATCATGGCTCACCGAATGGTCACGCTTGTATGTCTCTTCACTTTAGGAGTTGCTGTAACCAAAGGTAAACCCTACTGGTATTTACATATAGTACTTTATCTTTCTAGTTTAAAAACACCTGTGACACTATACTAAAATGTATGAATATAACGTGAAGACACGAAATGATGATTTTAGTTTAAACATTTTTTATTTAGTGGCCAATCTAACAGCATTCTATTTTACAGGATGCTCAGTCAATCAGTTTTACTTTCCCAATGCTAAACAGACCAGTAATTTTGTCAGATACCGCTCCTATTTTCCACAAATGTTTAAAGCGGGAACCGCTTGCTTGTGGGTCAATCCAAAAACCACGTCCGGTTTTATACCGCTTGCTAGTTATGCAATTGGTAGTCAAAACAACGAATGGATAATTGGGATTGACAACGGGAAAGTGTCGCTTTATGTCCACGGACCTCATACTTTATTCCCTGTGACCGTTTCAATAAATATCTGGGTATTTATCGTTTTAAGCTTAACTGTGTAAAAACAATTATTTTTTATCTTGCACAACTTAAACAAGCGCATAAGTTTATCCTTTAGCCTTACTTAAAATGTTTGCTTTATTTATGGTCATTTTAGCTTATATTTTATACGTAGACACACCTCTGCGTATGGTTTGATACATCAAGTCGCCAAGTTGGAGTTTTCAAAAACGGCGAAGACGTGGACAGAGCCACGTATAATGGAGAGTACGTCAGAGGCGGAGGCGCTTTGGTTTTAGGCCAGGAGCAAGATTCAGTCGGGGGTTCATTTGACCAAAATCAGTCATTTGGGTAACCCTTTGACAATTTTTTGACACACATTTATGCCATAAACAAACATGCTCCATAAAACATAATTCAATCTAATTGATATTACACAGTCTGTGATATTAGTTATTCTAAGAAATAATACTTTTTGCTTTTCTTTTAACAGAGGCTATATACGAAGCTTCATGGTTTGGCCCCGAAAACTCTCCAGTTACGAAATGAACAACATCGCTCAAAATTGCAACTGTCCTGTAGATACTTCAGTGGAAATGAACATGGACCGAGCTGAAGTTTACGGAGCTGTTTCGTACGAAGTCTCAACATGTCGTACCGTTTAAATAACTTTTGAACCGATTTTACGAATTTTGTTTGTTTAGTTGTGTTTTTATTCTATTTGCTTTATCTTGTTTGTGTGTGCATACAATATAGCCTACATAACTAGCATAAGCCATTTTCGGAATTAAAATACGTTAGGCCTATGTGTCATGTCGAATTTTCTTTATTATTTCAACGTATATAAGTTGGATATTTTGCAAGCATGCTGAACGTGGCCCAGGCCCATATCTAAGAAGAAAACGACTAAAATGCTTAAGGCTACTTGTTGAATAAGGGATGATTAGCGATATGTCGTTTTTCAAAAGTTGTTGTTAACAAACAAAATAAGATTTATGAAAGTAATTAAAGACTTTCCATTGTTTGTAATATAATTTTTTAAAGTTTGTATTGTTTATTACAAAATCATTTCTTAAAAAGACGATACTATAAGTATCTCGTTTAAAAATTGAAAGTAGTAACAAGGTAGCCAATTAGCAAGATATTTTGTCATAGTTGTTACTCGCAATTTCGTTTTTGCAAAGTTGCGACTACAATAAATCAACACTCATTACCATCATCACTTATAAAACTAATGGCTTACATTTTACCTTTCATTTCTTGAATTATTTATTAACTTTCAAAGTAACCTAATAAACACTATATGTCATGCTGTTACGTTCGCTTACAGACTTGTAAATAAAATGTAATGTTTGCATGCAAAACCTAAGAATCCTAGGTCAATGCTGGGATTTGCTCTTAAATTACGCATTGAAATTTACGAGCAAGTAAATTAGCTTGTCAGTGCTATTATTCTTGTTGTTGTTTTCGCAAAAATAAAATTCTTAAAAAAACCAGGAATTATTTTGGGAGTGTAATGATTAATGCAACGCTCCTCGCGGTCCCTAATCAACGCCCCTTGCAGCTTTGTCGCATACCTCGCAATCACGCCAATGATGCTCTCTGTTCAGCTCCTCAGTTCTTTTCAGTTGTGCGATTACGATTTGCCATTCTAAGAATACCAGTTTGCTTTTTATGCTTTTGTCTAAATTTACTTGTTGTGTTGCAGATTAGTTTAGTTCTTGTTTATTAAAGCTGTATAATTAAAGGATACATTTATTTATAATTGTCTATTCAGTTCAGGGAGAAAGGGAAGAAAATGTTTTTAAAAAAATGCACCTAAAATGCATCAAATAAAATAAGAGTTGACTCACTGCATATGTAGAATGCTCTTTGTAGGGTAATCCCCTTCGAAGAAACTTGGTGATTTTATTTCAAAGAATGCAGCGCCAATTTTTAGTCATTAATACTCATTATATTACAGTTCGGAACGAAAATGTTGTGTGTTTAATTCGGGCAATTGCTATTTCATGTTCTGCCATGTGCTATGTTTGATACATAGAGTAGCACTTGCCACTGTATGACTCCAAGCCCTGTAGAATTTGAGAATTTAATTGCTGAGTTTTTGCTTTGTAGACGCTTCACTCATGGTAGTTGTCAATCAATCTGTCTCTGCCAACTTGAGTTATTAGCAATGCAATGTATTTTTTTCCTTTTTTGATGAAATGACTCAAAATTTTTGTGACACTAACTGCTGGTGATGTGGAATGGAAAAGTGGAAGTGTTACTACTTTAAAACAATTGTCTATATGACTGCCACACTGCTAATAGAACTCGGTACAGCATTAGTAAAACTTCTTAACATGATATAACAGTCACTGATTAAAACCCGAAATATGTGACGAATAACACTAATATTAAATTGGAATTTTTTTATCATTTGCACATTGCATTTGTGATACAAGAGTAAATATCTTTGCAGTAAAATAAAAATTGATAAACACAAGTAACTAAATGTAATTCGCCAAGTATACAATGACGCAGAAAGTTATTTTATTTTTTTAGGTTGTTTGCTTCATAATGGCATATTTTATCTTAATTGAGTGTTATTTGATGAATATGACACGACTCTCATGTTACCTAATATTTTAGCCAAGTTCAACCAACCGGACTTTTGATGCTGATGAAACAAATGATGATAAAGGTAATCTACTGAGTGCAAAGGTCACTGCTTTTGATCTTAAACAATACTATGATGTCTCTGGAAATGCAACTTACTGTTTTGTCACACCATAATGATTTTTGATGGTTTACTGATTTCTAATTGGTTAGAACCTTGAAATTATAAATACAACACTATTTTTTGAACATAAAGTAGAATTCCAAGTTATCCTGGTATGCTGCAGATTTTCAAAAATTTGTATTTTCTGTTTGCTTTATGCAAACATAAGATAATGTATTGACATAGTTTTGTCTGTATAGCAGATTATTATCATGTATAGCTATAGAAATGTTTAATGGTTTTGGCCATTGTGCTCTTTTTCTTTATTTTTTGTATTTAAGTGTCTTTTATGGTGGGATATCTTTATGGCAAATCATGGCTCACCGAATGGTCACGCTTTTATGTTTCTTCACTTTAGGAGTTGCTGTAACCAAAGGTAAACCCTACTGGTATTTGCATATAGTACTTAATCTTTCTAGTTTTAAAAGACTTGTGATATTAAAATGTATGAATATAACGTGATGACACGAAATAATGATTTTAGTTTAAACATTTTCTATTTGGTGGCCAATCTAACAGCATTCTACTTTACAGGATGCTCAGTTAATCAATTTTACTTTCCCAATGCTAAACAGACCAGTAATTTTGTCAGATACTGCTCCTATTTTCCACAAATGTTTAATGCGGGAACCGCTTGCTTGTGGGTCAATCCACAAACCACTTCCGGTTTTATACCGCTTGCTAGTTATGCAATTGGTAGTCAAAACAACGAATGGATAATTGGGATTGACAACGGGAAAGTGTCGCTTTATGTCCATGGACCTCATACTTTATTCCCTGTGACCGTTTCAATAAATATCTGGGTATTTATCGTTTTAAGCTTGACTGGGTAAAAACAATCATTTTTCATCTTGCACAACTTAAACAAGCGCATAAGTTTATCCTTTAGCTTTACTTAAAATGTTTGCTTTATTTATGGTCATTTTAGCTTATATTTTATACGTAGACACACCTGTGGGTATTGTTTAAGTAAGTATCGTAAGTTCAACCAACTGGACTTTTGATGCTGATGAAACAAATGATGATGAAGGTAATCCACTGAATGCAAAGGTCACTGCTTTTGATCTTAAACAATTCTATGATGTCTCTGAAAATGAAACTTACTGTGTTGTCACACCATAATGATTTTTGATAGTTTACTGATTTCTAATTGGTTAGAACCTTGAAATTATAAATACAAAACTATTTTTTCAACATAAAGTAGAATTCCAAGTTATCCTGGTATGCTGCAGATTTGCAAAAATTTGTATTTTCTGTTTGCTTTGTGCAAACATAAGATAATGTATTGACATAGTTTTGTCTGTATAGCAGATTATTATCATGTATAGCTATAGAAATGCTTAATGGTTTTGGCCATTGTGCTCTTTTTTTATTTGCTTTAGACATTGCTAAGTAAAAATGTTGTTTGATTCTTTTGATTTCTAGGAATAAGGTATTCGGTCACAGTGAGATGTAAATTAAACCAAGCTGTAGCGGTTGATGTTTTACTTGACTGAGGTTAAGTGTTAGGTGATAGTGATACAGTGTTAAGTAGTGATAGTGATAGTGATAGTGTTAATAGTGTTAGTGATAGTGTTAGTGATGTGATAGTGATGTGATAGTGATAGTGTTAAGTATTAAGTGATACAGGTATAAAAATCGTTACCGTAATTTATATCTTCCGTTCTAGGTAGACACAGCTCGGGAATTTTGACTTAATGAGGAGTGATTCTGTTGTTAGTTTGGCAATTGTAGAACAGTAATCGAAGATATTAGAATTGCTATTGAAATGAATTTTGTAAAACTAAGTGCGCTGATTATAAAAGATGAAATATAATTTCTAGAAAGATCATGTATTTTAATAAACTTCAACAACATTTGAGATGGATTTTGGAACGTTCAGTGTCTCAACTCTTTGCGTATTATGTCAGTGGATATGTCCTTGAGTTATACCAGTGGATGATAACAGAATACTTTTAATACCAAAATTGTTTTAATACTTAAACAATTTTAATAACTGCATATTTAGTTGAAATACAATCACATGGAACATTTTATAAATTTAAAATTTAGAAACTATAAAAACTTGTCGAAATTATGTCAGCTGGTATGTTCAGGTGCATATCAGTGATACGTTCCAAACTATCTAACAATAGAACACGTGGAATAAACATAGGAACCAAAATAATAGTAAAAAATATTTGTTATGCAGTCATTGTGGTCAATGCTACAAAACATTATTCGCATTGTAATCCTCTTCGATATTTATAATTGAGCTGTTTTATTTGATAAAATATGAAACATAATCACTATCAAAACATTCATGTACCTTGGTATGCTAGAACAGCGTATAACATGACTTTTAGTAAAGCCTGGGTCCTAACTGTAATTTTATTTCACATCAGCAGATCATCAGGTATGTCTTTTATGAGCTATAATATTTAATAAAAAGAAAACACTAAACCAGTAAAATGTGAATTAAAAAAAAAGTTTTAATGACTGCCTCTCTATGTTTGATAAACTACAATCTTTCCAAATATTATACACATTTTATATAATTGTGAAATTTTTTAAATCTTGACACATTTTACTTTAGGTCAGTGTGTTCCAAACAATCCAGCAGGTGAAGTTTATGAATATGCACCAAGTGGAACACAAGTTTTATCTCTTGATGGTGTGGGAGTGGTTGGAACTGAAGTTGACCTTGCACTTGATTCAACGCTGAGTTCATTGTTGGAACTATCAGATGTTAATGTTGTAGTAAAGTCAGGTGTTGATATAACAAGAAGTGATGCCAGCAGTGGTTCAGTTCTAACTGGTCAAGTTACTTGTACTGTCATCAGTTCAAGCAGTCCTCGGGTGCGTTGTGTTATAAGGTTAAGTTATAAACTATTTATTTTCTATTACTTTTCGAAATGATTTTCTAAGAAAAGTTATATTGTCTTTTTAAAACAAATATTACATATTGATAATAGCATCCATATAATACAGCAACAACAATTAATACTGGATGATGATACTTTTTATGAAATTAGTTTCATTGCAATCATCTAAAAATAAATAAATTTACCATAGGAACACTTGGGTTTATATTTATAGAGTTTTCCAATCTACGTTGAAATAAAGAACGTTAATCTTAACGATCCTGTATTCAACTCTGCAAGCTATTCTGCGGAGATAAGTGAAGTAATTTTCTTTAAAATATTCTTTACAATAATTGTGACAATAAATTTTCACTTAACACTATGTTTTTAGAAACAATAATGATTTGGTAAGAAATTGTAACTTTGTAACAAGTTTTCTTATGTTTAACAACAGGCCTCCCTACTTGGGACAAAAATTCTAACAGTTTCAGCAACAGATCCAGATGGATTACGCCCAACATATAGCATAAGTTGTGACTCTTGCAAAACACCATCGTTCAACGTTGATTCGTCCACAGGCTTAATAACTCTTAATGAAGCTTTAAGTTTTCCACCATCAACTTATGATATCACAGTGTAAAAAAGCTTTTCATTCATATGTACACATTCAGTCAATGCACATGAAAACTTTTTATTTTAGTTTGCAACAATCTTGGAATTTTTAGCTTATGGTATATGTTCATAAATATGCAGCTTTGCTACAACTGATGATAATAATCCATATGGGGAAAGAATAAGAAATAGCAGCACTGTGGTATTGATTAATATTTTGGATGTTGATGATCATCCTCCTCAGTTTCAACCGTGTGCATCTGAGAATGACTGCTTTTTGATATACTTCAGCCATATAAGCACTACTTATACAGGGGTAAGATAACTTTCGGTCACAAATTAATTTTTGTATCAATGTTTTCATTTGCTTGCATTATAATCAATGCAATAAAATTGTAATAAATTTTTAGGACCTAAATATAATACCCGAAAATATTGTTGCTGTGGATTTGGACCCTGGAATTGATGCAGCTATTACATATGCTTTTACAGATAGTAAGTCAATTTCAATTTTGCTTTTCTGGAGTTTGAGTATTGTAGAATGTAGAGAGTAGATTTCCTGTATAAACTCAACCCCATGAAATCTAATTTTTCTATAAACCTAAATGTTCAAGCTAACTATTTTTAAATGTCACTTTTTATTTATGTTGTTATGCATTTTATTGGTTATAGTTCTCTTTGATCATGTTCATGTTTTTGGAAATGTTTTATAACAGGCAGCATTCCTGTTAACTATATGGACCATTTCTCTATTAACAAGAATACTGGAGTTGTTACAGTTGAAAAAGCAGTAACCTCTAAAACGGTATATACATTAGGCATCGGTGCCACAGAAAGCACTGGCAAGGAGTCGTTTGCTCTTTTGAGGGTAAGTTTATGTGGGACATTTGACGATTACTTTTTAGATGATATTTTTGTTGTTCATTGATCTTAATTCTATACATGGGCCTTTTCCAGTAAAATTGCTCAATAGTTCGCTCACATTAATTATTGCAATAAATCTACTTCGTAGAGTTCTGTTACTTGGAGTATGTTATTCAGGTTGATGTAAATGTTGAAGATGATTACAAACCACAATTGAATTCATCTTCATCGGAAGGATACCTTCAAGAAAGTTTAATTGAAGCACAGACATACGTAACTGAAGATGAAAACGGAATGATTCCCTTGAAAATATCTGCTTATGATTTAGATGATGAAAATGCAAGTGTTAGCATAAAACTTTCGATTTTTATTTAGAAATTACTATACCATTAATAAGACATTCACACAAGGTCGTTATGTTTTATTAGGCTTCATTTCAATATAAAGTTACTCCCAAGAACTTTCAAATTACAAGTGATGGATTTGTAGCTTATTTTCCCAGTGTTTTTGGCATTTATTCATTAGCACCATCATCTTTTGAGGTACACTGGCATTTACATATATATGTGTTTTTAGTTGATTTTAACAATTACCTACATGAATGACGTGATGCATGTCAAGGTGTATAACATCATCGTACAGATTCAACTTGATCAAAAATTTATTGTTTACTCAATGTTGTGACTGTCAGATTACTGTGGTTAACATTGATGCTGATTCTGAGTCACCGAATAGAATGTCTAATCCTACTACAATACCATTAATTATTGTATCCAGTGGTGAGTATGGTGATTATATTCTGCGAATATAGTTTTCTGTTATTCACTTGATGCTTACGACAAGAAAGCCAGCTTAACAGAGCATCTTTTTATGAGCAAACCGCTTACTAGAGCAGTTTTCTGATACACTTACAAACGATGAATTTCTTTCAAATAAATTCACTGCTTATTAGACCAAGCACAACGCTTTGGAGCAACTTTGCACGTGACAACACACGTTTAGCTCAAAGAGTGATCCCTACGGTCGAAACGTGATCGTGCTGTGCACCACGCAACCAAAAGCGAAGTCAAACACTTCAAATATTACCAATTCATTTTTCCAGAACACTAAGTAGTAGCAGCAATATCCAGCAAATGAGAATAAAAACGTCCTGGTATCGAAACCTGGACGACTTTACTTTCATACAGCAACTTACGATGTGAAAACAACTGTCATCGTTTAATACAGAAACCGCTTATTAGAGTAGGTTTTGATTTCTCAAAGGTGGTTTGTTAAGCGGCGCTTACTGTAGTACTACTTTATCATTTAGTTATCATTCCGCCTAACTGCTTTTTAAGCTACAACTACAACTACAATGAAGACTGCATACACAACAAAAGACACCACTGTTACACCTTCCAAAACAGGTATTTTTTTCATAAACGCGATGTATGGCTAAAATATTGTTGTTTGTATTGTTATACATAACTTGGAATGGTAGCTATTTTACCTTCAAAATGCATTTTTTAAATAATACAACCGCATTCTGACATAAAGACCAACTAAAAGTTATTTTGCTACGCATATTGATGGAAATAAAAATAAACTACGATAATTGATATAACCAGTTGCTATATTTGTGTTTTTTTTATTTTGCTTGTTCTATTTCAATCTTCCTACTAACTGCAATAAGCACCCGAACAACTAATTCTGGTAGATAATTAATTAATCAGTTTATTGTTTGTTTTAGAAGTGCAGTTTTGTTTACTGCCTGTATGATTAGAATACAGTGCAAACGATTTTTTGTGATAATTATTAATGAATTTCTTAGCTTATTTCTGGTTTGTATGAGATGGTCTAAAGGTTTATCATTGTCAAACAATTCAGAGTACTAGCAATTGCTATATTGGTTACCATCCCAATGCTTTTATTCAGTGAAGTCCTGGTAGTTGTTTCATGGGCGTTGTTGTTTAACGACATGCACTTTCCTTGAACATAAAATGATCGCTGCAATCATTCGCACAAGGCCCAAGGGTTCCAATTTATTAAGCTGTTGAAATAGCTACTCATCAGCGGTCTCCATTTTTATTTATGATTATATCCAATTTTATCCGTTACTTTTAGTAAAACAAGAAAAAATCATCAAACTTAATGCTAATCAATAAGGTTAAGTTGCTCCATTGACGACCAGGTGTGTGATGTCACACCCTCATTTGTGGGTCATCATGCAATTTTTCTGAAGCTAAACTGTATTTCTAAAATCGAAATACGGTTGACGGTATAGGCTGCTATGAAAATTCTTTAATTTATTGGCTAGAAACTATCTTTAAAATTTAATAAACTAATTAGCAAGGCTTTTAATCAACAGGATTTGGATGCTCAGTCTATCAATTTAATTTCCCGGCGGCTCAACAGATCAACGATTATGTGAGATACCGCTCCTACTTTTCACAAATGGCGAAAGGAGCGACCACTTGCATGTGGGTTAATCCACGATCCATGTCGTCTGGATTTGTTTCGCTCGCTAGTTATGCCATCAGTTCAAATAGTAATGAATACATCATTGGCATTGTTAACGGAAAAGTGTCCATTTATATTGCTGGATCTAACACTGCGTTTCCCGTGGCCGTTCCATTAAACACTTGGGTAAATGTTATAAATTCAGTTTAAAATGCTTACATACTACTACAATGCTTTGCCTAATAGCCTATACGTATAGATGTGTAAGTAATTGCTGTGTAGCCCACAGTGGTATTTTTGCCAAAAACTTTAGACTTCATAGGTATACAATTTAAAAATATGAACTTTTGATTTTCAACTTGACTCTTTCTTCGTTTTGTATAGACTCATCTTTGTCTATGGTACGACACAACAAGCAGCCAAGTAGGAGTTTTCAAAAACGGCGAAGACACGAACTCATTCGCATATGATGGTGGTTACGTGAGAGGCGGGGGAGCTCTGGTTTTAGGCCAAGAGCAAGATTCAGTCGGTGGGAAATTTGATTCGGCTCAGTCATTTCAGTAGGTTTAATAACTTATTGAAAATTTGTATCAATTACGGTATACGTGGTAGGCTATACCCTGATAAATATATTGACGTTACAAAATGTGTTGTTGTAACACTAAAAGTGTACACTATTTATTTATCTACTTTTTCTGCAGTGGTTCCATATATGCTTTTTCTATCTGGCCCCGAAAATTGTTAAGTCACGAGATGGCAAACATAGCTGAAAACGGGAACTGTCCTGTCGATAATTCAGTGGATATGAGGATGGATCGAGCTGAAATCTTTGGAGCTGTGTCATACGAAATCACTTCATGTCCGGTCTAAACTAGGCCTATATTGTAAAGCAGAGTTTGATCAAAATTGAAAAAACTAATGTTTGGTTTTTATGTGTTTGATGCAAATACTTATTCATAATTGGCATTTTACACAATATTCAACTACTCTGCAATTGCTTATTTTTGAGAATTAATTCAATCGTATTTTTGCAATTTTATGATAATTTATAGAACGTTTGTTGTATTGTAATACCAGCATGAGTATATGACAGATCGGACAGATTACAGGGAAATTCAAAGATGTTTGATTTTGTTCTTCATTAAGGAGATCATGCTGCCAGTTTTACGTGTTAATAGCTTGACATGGACTGATCTTAAAGGACCGATCGTTCTGGTTATTAAGCTATTAAAAAACATTCATGGCCTGTATTTCCAAAAGAAGAAATCGCGCATGCAATGCATTCTTAATGCGGAGTAGGCTACTTGAATTTTTAATCAAATTTTGAAAGTAACCTTAGGTTATCCCGAAAATATTTAGGCTATCAGCGTTTATAACGTTGTTATGATTAAATGCCTCCCTTCTCATTTAAGACGTCAAATTTATTCGACAACAAAGCAAAAAAGAGTATTGTTGCCCATGCCCAATTGCATAATTATAATTATTCACTACAAGACTTACCTTGTGTGGGAGCCCAGAGAGCAAGCCCTCGATAACAAAATGTTGTTAAACCAAGTACGGTAACTTTTGGAATTTAGCGTTACGGAAGCAAACATTTTCAAGAGAAATGCGTCTTAACTCTAAACCACTGACAGACTCTCTATTTTTCAAAACAGAAGTGTAAGCTCAGTTAAGGGGAATCGCCGTCATGGTAACATAATTGGATTGCACGAAAACACGTAGTGTCTTTATATTAGGCTATGCGTTTGTGCATAATGTACAGCTATATGAATCTAACTCTAACAGATGATTGATAGTATGGCACACAGAGTAGCACTGTATGACCTCAATCTCGTCCCGCAAGGAATTTGGTCAGTTGCGTTGTTGATCTAATCTAACCTAAAGACGCTTGCAAACCGCCAGTGTGCTGGCTTGCTATTTTTGTAATGCAACGTATTTCTGTTTGCCTTCTTGGGATTTTTTGAGGTATTTTCTTTAAATGTCCATGTATTAGGTTGTTGCTTGTGTAGCAAATTTACTCAGAATTTCCGTGCCAAGTAGGCTTAGCTACTATGCATAACTGAAGCTGATGTAAAATGGAAAAGCGAAAGTCTAATATCAAAAGTGAAAATTTAGAAATAAATAAACGCCTTAACCTTATCTACACTATGTGTGGCCCGACCCTGCGCACAGTCACAGCAAAACGTGGCGTACAGTTGCACTGTTTGCTGTAGAAACTTGAAATTTGATGACTTTTTCAGCTATCTGTCCATGTCCAAATGTTCAGCTATCTGTCCATGTTTGTTTTATAAAGTATGATTTTGTAATTTTTGAAATATTGTCAAATTTTTATAATTTTGCTCTCTTTCCGCATTGAAGCATATCGTTTTCGTTGAATCATTCACGCAAAACTAACTTGACTAACTGTTCCCTTGTGTTTTCTTCTCATGGTCAGCTGGATTTCCAGGCAATTAAGCACAGCAAGGGCGCGACGTAACAAGAAAAACTTCTAGAAATGTATCACTTGTAGAAATACTTAATATACACTAAATGCACTTTCTTTAGTTTAACAATTATGATGTATACAGGTAACAGGACGCCAGATGTCTTTGCTACTAACCTGTAAAAGTCCGATCAGTTTACGACGTAGGCTATAGTTTTCGAGTAATTAACGATTGAAAATTTGTGTGCAGTGTCAGCCACACACAGTTAAAATAGTAATGTCGCTCACCCGGTTCAGATAGGTTTAAGCCAAAGCATAATGATGAACAGAAACCCATGCCAGAAATTTATACTGTTCATCTCAGCCTTGTGTGAAAAAACATGGGCAGCTGACAAGCGATCAGTTGAAGCATTATTTTGATAAGGTAGATGAGTAAAGCACAGTAACTAACAGATAAAGATACTATTTACTGCTTTGTGTACCTACTTAAACTTGGATATTGTTACAAAATATGTTTTAAATCATAAAACTTTAATCATTTATGAAATATTTTGCAAAATTACAAGTTGTACTGTTTTCATTTTGGCTACCATGATTGCACTGAAAAAAAATCGTATGTTTGAAACAATGTTTTGCATTTTCTGGTTAACCTAACTTAAATGTTACAACATAGTAATCTAAACCTAATCTAAATCTACCTTCTAATTTAATGCTAATTCCGATTAAACCCTTGAACTGAACAGACAGTTGTAAATATTCGTATTCTTTAATTGCACAGCTTTAAGAGACAAAAAACTAAACTAAGCTGCAACACAAAAAGGTAAAGTTAAACAAAAGCATAAAAGGAAAACTGGTAATCTTAAAATGGTGAATCGTAATCACGCAACTGAAAAGAACTGAGGGACTGAACTGAGAACATAAATGGCGTGATTACGAGATATGCGACGAAGCTACAAGGGGCGTTGATTGATGACTGCGCGGGGCGTTGCATTAATCATTACATTCTCCCAGCCCAACAACGAAGCATAGCGTAAATAAATATAACATGCGAAATAAATAAATCAAATCGTGTCAACAATATCAACAATTGCACATGAGTACAACACATCAACAATAGCGTATGACAAATCTATGGTTCGGCAACATATCTGATTGGAGGCACTCCCTTATTGCTGCGGGCCGACCGACGAATCTCCGCTTCTGCCGGTTCGATTGCCATTTGCTCAGCTGAAGTTAAGGGCACTTCAGCGGATTGTTCAGGTTTGTTAGAAATGTTCTGAGTATCTTGGATTTGCGGTGTAGCAGTGACAGGTTGTTCTTTTTCAATCTCCTGCGGTCGACAAGGGGCTAGATCCTTCAACGAGACCGTTGATTCCCTTCCATCCTGATATCGGACACGTGCGTACGTTGGATTTGTGTTGACCAAATCAACTTCATCGACTAAAGGCTCATGTTTGCTTGAGCGGACGAATCGACGAAGGAATACTTTGCCTGGACCCACCAGCCACGACGGCAGAGCCGTGCCGTTTTCCGATCGTCGGTTAAAGGCGAAAAATCTTTCGTGCGGTGTAGCATTAGTTGAGGTGCATAGGAGCGAACGGATCGAGTGTAATGCACCGGGAAGCACTTGTTCCCATTCAGAAACATTCATCCCCCTTGACTTCAGGGCGAGTGTTACGGCTTTCCATATGATACCGTTGTACCGTTCAACTTGAGCATTTCCAGTGGGATGGTATGGAGTACAGCTGCTCGTTGCTATACCGAGGCCATGCAGATAGGATTGTAGTTCCTTTGACAAGAATGATGAACCTCGGTCTGAATGAATATAATTAGGTAAACCTACAAGTACGAATAAAAGTTTCAAACTTTCGACGACAGTTGATGAGTGCATGTTCGGACATGGTATTGCAAATGGAAACCTCGAGTATTCGTCAATGATTGTGAGTATGTACTTGTTTTTACCTTTAGATGGTAGAGGTCCTTTGAAATCGATACTAACACGTTCCATAGGCTTTGTTGCTTTGATAAGGTTCATTTGAGGCATTTTATAAAACTGGGGTTTACATTCTTGACAGACACGGCAGTTCAAGCACGCTTTGCGAACTTCTTCAGTGGAAAAAGGCAGGTTTTTTGTTCGAACGAAGTGCAGTAATCTTGTTACACCTGGGTGACACAGCATGTCATGAATGTCATTGATTTGACAATTTTGATTCACGGATGCACTGTACGCTCTGGTGAAGGAATCAGCGCCGACGTTTAGCTTACCTGGTCGGTAGTGAATGGTATAACTTAAGGACGCAAGTTCCATTCTCCAGGTTTGAATTTTGTTGTTTTTAATTTTTGTTCGGCGGCGATTGTCCAGCATGAACGCCACTGATCGTTGATCTGTTATGAGCTCGAAGTGTCGACGAAGGAGGAGATCTCTCCATTTTCTGGTGGCTTCGATAATTGCAGTCGCCTCTTTCTCTACTGCAGGATACAATAATTCCGCCCCATGGAGCATTCGAGAGAGGAAAGCAACGGGGCGACCACCTTGATTCAAGGTGGCAGAGACGGCGACATCAGATGCATCACATTCTACTACAAACGGCAATGTTTCATCAATTGACTGAAGGGATGCATTCATTAACTCGCCTTTAAGATTGCTGAATGCTTGACAAGCCTCGTCGTTTAAGGGAAAGGAGTCAGCTGTTGCTAGTGGTTTCACCTTGTCGGAAAATTTTGGAATCCACTTTGCGTAATATGCCAGCATTCCCAAGACTCGTTGTAATCCTTTTTTGTTTTGAGGAGGAGGAAACTCTTGAAGGGGTTTTAACCGTTCTGGGTCTGGCTGAATAAGTTTATGCTGGACTCTGTACCCTAAAACGTTGATGTGAGGAGCAGACTTGACGGTTTTGGTTTCATTAAACGATAAGTTTCGACGCTTGAAGGCCTTTAGAAACTTTTTTACGTTGAGATCGTGTTCATCTTGATTTCGGCCACAAACTGTTACGTCATCTTGATAAGCATAAACGTCTTTTAAGTTTTCCTCTTCAATGATGCGGTTAATAGCACGTTGAAAATTCATGCCACCGTTCGTGACTCCGAATGGGATGCGTTTGTACTGCCACAATCTACCGTTTGCTTCAAATGCAGTGTATTTACGGTCTGAAGAGAGAATAGGAATTTGATGGTAAGCAGATTTCAAGTCATATCGAGAGTAAGTGCTATACTCTGCAAGTTGATTTACCATCGCATCTATTCTGGGAAAAGGATATGCGTCTAATTCTGTATACAAATTGATCGTCTGCGAGTAATCAATGCACATACGTGTTTTCTCTCCAGTTCGTACAACAACAATTTGGGCACGCCAGGGTGAACGGCTGGTTTCGATAATGTCATCTTCGAGCAATTTCTTGATTTCGCCGGCAATGAAGTTTCTGTCTGCTTCATTGTATTGCCGAGATTTCACAGCGATTGGCTTACAATTCCGAGGTAAGTTTGGAAATAGCGTTTCGGTTGGCACTAATGCAGCAGGGAGTGCACAAGAAGAAGATTTAGATATAACAAAATCTTCAAGACAGCCGTCATACTCAATTACAAGCCGTTTATGTTGCTTTTGAAAAGTTTGGCCAAGTATAATATCCGCACAGAGATGATCCATGACACCAAAGGTTACAGCAGTGTACGTTTGATTGTTAATTGCAACATCAGCAACGCAGAAGCCGCTTATCGTACAGGATAACTTCGATTGCGCCATTGATACTGTTTGCTGCGTTGGCGAAACGTCAAGGCATAGCGACTGTATAGTTTTGTTACTTATGTAATTGTCAGAGCTCCCAGAGTCCACCAGTGCACATAATTTTCTTCCGTTTATGCAAACTGATAACGTTGCAGCGGATAAGCTGTAAGGACACAATGCACATACCCGTAGATCTGGCGTTAAAGTTGCAGAAACTTGATGGCCTGTTTTAGATTTACAAACTTTCATAAAGTGTCCAAGCTTACCACACTTGTTGCATGATGAATTCCGGGCGGGACAATATTTTCTCTCGTGGTAGTTGTAACCGCAGAAGTAGCACTTCTTCCGATTCGACGTTGCAACAAAATTCTGAGAGTGCACCATGTTAGTGGCTGAAGTTTCTGAATTTTCTTTGGGGATCGTCACCAGGGGTTCGCACGTTTCCGCAGCAGCAATCGTTGTAGTTAGATTATAAGCCAGCGAGTTCCGATGAGCCGTATCCAGGGCATTTGCTTGGTCGAATGCTGTTTTGAGGTCAAGAGTACTGTTTTCCAGTAAACGTTGTCGTATAATGGGTGATAAAATTCCATTTATGAGGGCGTCTCTACATAGTTCTTTTCGATATTGTTCACCAGAAATGTCCTTACACTGACAGTTTTTGCTTAAGATTTGTAGAGCTTGCATGAACTCTTGTAAAGATTCGCCGTTTTGTTGTTTGCGGGTCGCCAATAAATGGCGAGCGAAAATCTCGTTTGGTTTTTTGACAAACAAGTCTTGAAGAATTTCGACAGCTGCTTCATACGTAGTGCAATCTTCTATGAACTCAAAAATTTCTGCAGAAACGAAATTGGTCAATAAACGTAGTTTGTTAAATGCCGTGCTGTTCACTTGCGCTTCGTGTTCTATGGTATAGTTCTCAAATGTCTTTTTCCAATGTTTCCAAGATTTTGCAGCAGTGTCCGAGTTCACATCGATTTCTAGTCGAGAAGGCTTGAAAGCATTTATTGTAGACGACATTGATCTTTGTCTCTTAAATTGAACTGAACAGACAGTTGTAAATATTCGTATTCTTTAATTGCACAGCTTTAAGAGACAAAAAACTAAACTAAGCTGCAACACAAAAAGGTAAAGTTAAACAAAAGCATAAAAGGAAAACTGGTAATCTTAAAATGGTGAATCGTAATCACGCAACTGAAAAGAACTGAGGGACTGAACTGAGAACATAAATGGCGTGATTACGAGATATGCGACGAAGCTACAAGGGGCGTTGATTGATGACTGCGCGGGGCGTTGCATTAATCATTACAACCCTAAAAAGCTAAAATCAACTTTTTACATACCCATTCTCCTTACCTAACCACCTTTCTTAAAAACAAGCTGCGTGACCTACACTCCGTGAAATAGTCACTATCTTTCATTTTTATTGGTTTGACATTTGGTGTTTTATTGGGTAAGACAGACCACACGACCACACGAGTATGACATACCTTGTACATGTTGGATGTATACGTAATGAAAACAGTCACTTGATGTTTAGTTTTTATTTAATTTATTCCAACCTTAAATACAGTAAAGTCCGTTTAAAATTATCTTGGATAATAATGACAACCCGCTTTATATGACCATTTTGGTACGGACCCGAATTTTGCCGTATAAAATTTTCCAGTTTTTATGACCAGTTATTACTGCTGATGTTATGGCTACTTTTTCAAATTTTTCCTCTCAGTTAAAGAGCAGCATGACAGTAACAATTGTTCCACATGTATCTTTAATTCACTGACATTGATTTTAATGCTGGTTATGAATTAATCGACCTCTCTCAAAAAAAAACGACGGTAATTAACAGGTAGAATATCCGATAACGCCAATTGACGATAACCAAGTAGCACACTTCAAATTTAAATTAACTGGTTACGCAATTATAATGCCAATAAACATTTTTCTGACTCAACGTCATGAAGACAATAACCGATTTTATGACATATAAAATCGATGCAACCCTATTTTTATACAAAACTTTTCAAATTTAAATGAACTTCCTACGGATTTGTTTGAATTTTTATGAGCTAATATAAATTTTTTCTAGTTTCTTTTTTTAAGTCCTGTTATAAAGCTTTCATGAATTACTTTTTTTTAAAAACGTTATTTGGCTTTATATCAATTAATTAGAAGTTATTCACGTCGGTGATCGGCAAAGCGTATAGCGCAGCATTAAAAAAATCAAGTCCTTTCCAAGTGAAGACAAGAAAACAAAAGTTGCTGCAAAAATCTACTAAGGATTATTATAGATGTAACTTTTAAAATTTGGTTTTATTTCAACAATTTTGAAATTATTGCACCTTGAAAACTGAAAGTTCTTTATTAAAAGTGTCATTTCAATAGGAATGAATTTGTATTTGATGAAATATTTTGGATTAAACGGAAATATTTTAATAATACAGTATATGCTTAATATGGGTTTCTGGTTCAGTGACGGTACTGTAACAACCATTCGTTTCTGTAACGTTTTATCCATGATCTTGCACATGAACATCAGCCATCAGTGGATGGAAATGTTTCCCTCGTGCTGAGACTTGTTGCACGACTTACATGCTACTTTTACCATGTATTGTTATCATGGCCATACGATGTAAAATCAAACAAATAAAACCAATATAAAATGTGGGACCAACGCCGAGAAAGTCGTGCAAAGACTTTATCACACCATAAAAAAAATTATCATACCATCATACCAACATCACCATACCTGTCGATGATTCGTTACAAGCTCGAACCCAGCTTGTCGGGCATCTTTATGTGAAATTTTAGACTGTTTTTAGTTTACCGATAGAGTATAATAGCTATAGAGTTTCAATTCCGCTCTCCTTATGAAATGGTGAAAATAAATAACACCCTTAGAAGTCATACTAGGTGAAGAAATCGATTGCTTTTTAGGGAAACTACCGCCTAAGAAACATCAGTTTCAACTCTGCTACGTTCCATATAAGCTTTGATTGGGAACTAATGCTGATTTTCAGTCGAAGTGATCCGTTACTAGCGCTGTTGAAAATGTTAACAGCTCTATAGATTTTAGATTAATTAAAATTTAAAATTAACTTGTTCAACCTAAGCTCATAAATAAAGTGCCAGAGTCAAGAGTAATGTTTCAGGTGGAAGCAACGAACGAGCCAAAGCGATTGTTTTGCATTTTAGGTGTTTAGTTACTCACCCTCTAATACTTGTTCGTATATTTGTCAGGCAACGAACTTAAAAGTAGCTCTCACACTATCTTCAGTGAGTTAACTAGGCAACTAAAATGTTTGAAAAGAGCTTAATTTTGGCGCTTTTGATGTGAAAATCTATTGATAATAGCTTGCCGGACAAACTACCGTAAGATAGTTGACACGAGTTCTATTTACCCGATGACTCAATTTAGAAATTTTCCATGACTGCAACATACTGTACAACGACTCACAAATGCACTTGACGTAGAGGAACTGATAAATGCGGAATCATCTGCAATGATGTCATGATTATTGGGAGCACTAGAAGTTACAAACTCATCAACAAGCTCTTATGAGAAGATATATTTAATCCATCAAGAGGCTTTTTATTTGGCCTCCCAAATTAAGGCATCTATAAATTCTAGTGTGCAGAAATTTATTTAAAATGTATCTTAGATGAGCACAAATAGAGACAAATAGGGGTGTTTAGGATAGGAAGCTTGATAAACCACTAATTTCTCTGTATAATGTCGGCTAAGTTCATCACGGTACATTATCCCTTTAACGTTTCGGACTTCTCGGTGCATTGCTCACATATAGTTATCATTGGGCGGCCTATATAAATGCTTGCGCTGTACTGTACGACAGAATGTCTTATGCTTCACTAGTTCGAATAAACGTTTTAGTTTCAATTTTATCTCATTGTATGTCTGCAATTAGTGCTGGCAGAGAAGGACACGTCGTCTTAATGAAAGTCAGGTCAGGCGGAGTTTATCGACGCGGACAAGTGATTTACTAACCAGAGATCGGTGTAGAAGAAACAAAAGAGTCTAAACGATTGTTTTACATTTGCGGTGTGCAGTTTGTGTATTATGGTATTGAATTGTACCTATTGCACAACCTATTGAACTAAAAAATTTGCAAACACGGTGATAAATTTTAGTTGCCTTTGTTGTGAAGACATATGGAAATATAGTTTGCTGGACAAACTACGAAACAATGGCAAGTGTTTCAGTTAAAAGCAAAAGCAATGACACTGCCGTCGACCAGACAGCGGCACAAGCAGCAGATGATGAACCAAACAAAAATATTAAACTCGAAAAGCCTGAAAACGAAAAAGGTCCGATAAAGTTTGCCTTGTGAATGAAGTCGTATTTAATTATATTTGAAACAAACGTCATGATCTGCAATAAAATACTTTTTGTTTTACAGACGGATCGTTTTACGAAAAAGCACAGCGGTTAATTCTCACAGACTGGCAACTGCACTTGAACAATTTTCCAAGATCTTCTGACCAGGATGAATTTTGTAAATTGAGAGGTCAAAGCCATCAGATTAATAACAAATCAAGGTATAATACGTTGATAAACTACAACAAATAAACCTTGCTTAACAAAACGGGAAACTTCAGGCAATCAACGTGTCTAGTCTATGTTTCGTATGAAATATAATATAGGCTAAATCAACAGAGATTGCAAATAGAACTGATACTATATGTATAATTCATCACAACAGTTTTCTTTCTGTTGCAGTAAAACTTGCTATAGATGCAAAAGAAATTTTGTGATGACAAACGGTCAATTCGAACGCTTGAATGATTGTTGCCCCAACGCTGAAAGAAACAGCAATGCTGGAAAGGTGCTGTGCAATGTTTAATAAATTGATGTAATTATCGGATGGTATTTTCAACTCTATAAAGAGCAAGTGGTTTTATGCATAAACGTGTCTCATTTGTTCAATATCTTACTCTGTAGAATCACGTTCACCGTGACAATTTTGCTGACTGCAGTGGTTATATCAGACTCACTGATAAAAACGATTCGTCACCGGGAGTGTACGCCGTGGACTGAGAAATGGTAATTTAATCTAGCTCCTATTTTCTTCTTTTCAACCATGACTACTTGGTGTAGTTTCATAGGGTCAAATGTATAGTGTATAGGCTATTGGTTGGATGCCAACACAAGCAAGCAACCATGGGTTTGAAACCGCTTGTAATAGGTTTACGTGGCGCTGTCCATGATGGGCAATGCCATATCTTCCCCGAAATAATTGCAAAATGGCTTAAGTAATTCCATCAAAGATATAAGTTTTCGTTTTCTTATCCATTTACTTAACAAAGTAAGGTATGGTCTTATACCATTTCGTAACGGTTTTATTCTAATAGTTTTTCCCATTGTTATTCTTATTCCTAAGATAAAATATAAACGGGCGTTCTTCATAAGACTCTTCTCGATAAACATGACGACACCATATCTTCCTGTTACACGGCCATCCTCTGATTTTTGCGTCACCAATTTCTCCTACTTATAAACTGAACTTAAGCAACCTTAAATATAATAGTATAGTATAGGATTGGTTGTAGTTTGGAAATGGCGTAATTAACAAAGTTAAACCATGTAGTCTACTCATTCACTCCTGTATTACGTTAATTATGATGCACAGTATCCTTCGTCCTTCATTTATAAGTGGGCTGCGTGAATTTATACATTAAAGATTACTGTTTATTATATATACATGTTCTGTCCCACACAGGGCTATACTGTTAATGGTTTGGAACTAACGCGTGTAAGTGTCGTCGATCCTGACTGCAGTCTCGTTTACGATTCATTCGTTCAGCCTTACGGAAGAATTGTCGATTATAACACAAAGTACGTATAAAGGTTTATACACTTCGTAGATGTCAACTAATTTTCGACTTTTCAAATTTTTTTCTCCTATTTTTCCTGGTTTGTCATGTTTAGGCTAACTAACCTATTGTTGTTACTTCAAACGCAGATGGAGTGGAATTGGGGAATGGCATCTTCGAGGTGTCACTACCACACTTAAGGACGTGCAAGCTGAATTTAAGAAACGCTTCTCTTCTAAAACAATATTTTTGGGTCACAGCTTGGACAGCGATTTCAAAGCTTTGCGAGTAACTTTTTTTACAGTTTTAATGTGATTTTATTTCCGATTAAATTTAATTTCTTCCTTAATCAACCATTATTTTAACAACCAGATCATCCATGACAACGTGATTGACACGTCGGTGTTATATCCTCATCGTCGCGGGCTTCCCTACAAACGAGCACTACGTCACCTGGCTTCGGACCACCTTGGCATAGTGATACAGGACGGAGGTATGAGTATTTTCTTACAAAATTATACGACATCATATTCATATTTTACAGCAACTTAGTAAATATTCGTATCAAGACGAGCTACGTTAATTCGTGGTAATTGCCGATGGTACAGCCCAGTGCAAATACAGAGGAATATAGCTCAACCCTTGCCAAATATCGATTAGAATGTACTGCACATTAGAGTAATTTTATTGCCGTATTGTGTTGTACCACCGATGCAACAAGTCTATACACACTAGATATACAGCGGACACTTGTTATCAGGCAGTGTTAAAGTTCATGTCAACATTTCATCACAATCGACTTGTTTTCAGGAGCCAGGGGTCACGACAGTCATGAAGATGCCTCGGCTTGTGTGAAGTTGTTGAAGTGGAAGTTGAATATGAAATAACACGTTAAATCTGTTATACAATCCTTAATTTATGTAGTTTTTCCATTACAATATAGTTATCAATATTGATTGCCATATTCCATAATTTTTATTTGCGATATAGATAAGGTCCTCACCCTTTATAATTAATACGTATAAAGCACTCACACACAAACTGATCATTGTGATTCCACATAAAGTATGAGTAGTAATCTACCGGTATTATATAATATTTCTAGAGGTTGCGTGCTGAATTAGACGGATTTTTCCAGCTGCAAGATAATTTGGCATACTCTATCTTTTTAAAATGTGAATAATAGAAATGATTTAGTGGTGTTTCTTTCATTCCTTTTCACAAAGACGTGCCCATGTATTGCCATGTATGCACATGTATTGCCCTTCTCTTGGGCAATACATCCATCACGTTATAAAAAAATCTAGGCCCAAACCCATTTGAAGATATTTCTATCTTCTTAATGTGTTCGAAACTATTTCGTACTTTATAATGTCGCCTATATGTCACGTACATTTTTTTGTATTTCTGACTAATGTAGTATATTCAAAGATATTAAACTAGTGTATTTTTTTCTGTAGACTGTCGTTTTAAAACTTATCTTCCGTTTACACTACAGCCCTATTTTAAGATTCGTTATAGCCTATCACTCTACGAGATCAGTATTACTGTACTATCTTGTTGTTTTTTTGGTGTGTTATGTGTTGTATATTATTCTGCATGCGCTTTAGGCAAGGACGCCACCTTTTGTATAGCTTATTATGAGGCATATTTTCACAACATTAAAGTTCGATTCATTAATAGTGTATATAGTTGATCTGTCCAGTCTGCCAGTCAAAATATAGAGCGTTTGCTGTAACAACTGCTCCAGTAATCAATTTGAAACACTGTCTAGCTTAATACAGACCACAATAACAGAAAAAATAACTAAAACAAAAATTAGATCGGTGCTTCAGAGTAAAGGCCGGGCTGCCAGAGACCCGAATTGTACACTTAACGCAGAAGTATAAAAACGTTTTATATTCATAAATTAAACGGTTAAAAACAAAACAAATCAGGATTCACTGCTCATCGATGGCACCGATATGTAGAATGATTTTAAAACGACCGTACGGCGCAGTAAAACCGCATGTCGAGGCGCTCGCAATTTTTGTAACAACCTTCCCTGGCAACGAATTCCCGAACTCCAACTCGACGTTTTTACAGTTCGGAAGCCTGGCGAGACGAGAAAACGCATATACTTGTCCTACAGTAGTATACGGCAGTACTACAGTGTACCGAATTACTGTACCGCAGTACTTTTTCAGTATTGATACCGGTAACCTCAGTACATTTGGAAAAAAAGTACCGAATCCCTGTAATGAATTTGTACATTTTTCAAGAAATTTTAGTCGGTTCCAGTATACTCGATACTTCTAAAATGAGTATTTCAAGTTTTTGAGCAATATGTTTTCAAAAGTTTATTTTTTATTAAATCTTAATGTTTTTAGTGTTTGTTGTTCTCTTTTAATCTACAAATATCTATCATAGCTGCAAAAAGTGAGGTTACATAGCCTATGTTTTGATCCAGAGTAAGCTTTAGGCCTATACCTGGGCCCGAATTGGGGCAAAAATCGCACTTGGAGCAGCCAGCAGCATATTTTACACAAAAGGTACGGGTACTGAGTAAGAGAATTGAAAAAGTCCCGAAATACTTTCTTGAAACAGTACCAAATGCAAGCATGAGTTTGAGCCCTTCTCGGGATAGGGCAATCAAAACTAAAAGTGGGTTACAGATTTACGGCAAACAGTAACAACCCATACATTAACAAAAACAAGACTGTTATAAAATCTAAACTCATATAAATTCACGTAAAATAAAATAAATTCAAAAACATAAAAATCGTATTACTTTCAAAAAATTTCTTTAAAAACTATAAATGAAAGTTTAGTATTGAAAGTAGTAGGCTACAATGCTACAGAACAAAACTGAAAAGATATTTTTCTTATAAAATGATTATAAAGTTATGATAACAGTAGGCTGTACAGTGTACCAATATGTTGGATTTTCAATGAATTTATTAAACTTCTAATGAGTTTATTTCAAGCAATTAATCGACCCCTCCCAAAAAATAGGCAAAATATCCGATAACGTCAATTATCGATAACCGATTGCCTGCCGATTAACACACTTCAATTTCAATTAACTGGTTACACAATTGTAATGCCAATAAACATTTTGCTGACTCAACGTCATGAGGACAATAACCGATTTTATGACACATAAAATCGATGCAACCCTATTTTTATACAAAACTTTTCAAATTTAAATGAACTTCCTACGGATTTGTTTGAATTTTTATGAGCTAATATAAATTTTTTCTAGTTTCTTTTTTTAAGTGCTGTTATAAAGCTTTCATGAATTACTTTTTTTTAAAAACGTTATTTGGCTTTATATCAATTAATTAGAAGTTATTCACGTCGGTGATCGGCAAAGCGTACAGCGCAGCATTAAAAAAATCAAGTCCTTTCCAAGTGAAGACAAGAAAACAAAAGTTGCTGCAAAAATCTACTAAGGATTATTATAGATGTAACTTTTAAAATTTGGTTTTATTTCAACAATTTTGAAATTATTGCGCCTTGAAAACTGAAAGTTCTGTATTAAAAGTGTCATTTCAATAGGAATGAATTTGTATTTGATGAAATATTTTGGATTAAACGGAAATATTTTAATAATATATGCTTAATATGGGTTTCTGGTTCAGTGACGGTACTGTATAACAACCATTCGTTTCTGTAACGTTTTATCCATGATCTTGCACATGAACATCAGCCATCAGTGGATGGAAATGTTTCCCTCGTGCTGAGACTTGTTGCACGACTTATATGCTAATGTTACACTTGTTTTTCCCCTGTATCTGTTGCGTTTCTCCCTTGCGGCCGATTGCGCGTTTTCGTAGTTAATTAAATTAAACTAATGTGTCTTTTATCGAGGTGTGTCCGACAAGTAGTTGCACGGACAGTTTGGTATTGGAGCTCCTGAAATGAGCTGTGTGAACGGAAACTTGACTTAACTGCTTTTAAATAAAAGATGTGCCTGTAGTTCTAAGAGTGAGGACAACAAAACGTAACACTACTTTTACCGTATATTGTTATCAGGCAATACGATTTAAAAATCAAAAAACAATAAAACCTATACAAAATGTGAGACCAACGCCGAGAAATTCGTGCAAAGACTTTATCATACCATCATACCATAAAAAAAATTATCATACTATGACAAATAAAATTTCGTTTGTGTAAGTTACTACTTGTGTGAAGTATTACACAACAAACTCATCTGTCATAAAGACCGCGTATGCTGGCGGTAATTGTTTGAATATGAGCGAGGACGATTGAACGTTGATAACTTGTTTTACTTCTGCTTCGATGATATGAGTTCTCATTTCTCAAATTGCGTGACTATGCTGTTAATTGCTTAATTCTGTCTATGTATATTACTAAATGATAAAGTTCCATTTTATTTATTATCGGACACGAAGGCTTTCACCTTCGGGCAAAGCTTACTGAATGTTACATTGCGCTCAGTAACAAGTGAGAACGGTAAAAAGGGAAGATTGCAAACATCACATCGGTATTTATATGTGACACGCCAGTTCAATTGAGGAAATTATCTGACGTCATTAAGAAGAATTTAAGTCTGGTCAACAACTGAATTGCAAGATCTCAAATTAAATTTCAAACATCTCGAAAACAACTCGTGACTCGTGACGTAATCGTCACAATACCAACAGCACCACACCTGGATGATTCGTTACAAGCTCGAACCCAGCTTGTCGAGCATCTTTATGTGAAATCTTAGACTGTTTTTAGTTTACCGATAGAGTATAATAGCTATAGAGTTTCAATTCCGCCCTCCTTATGAAATGGTGAAAATAAATAACACCCTCAGACATCATACTAGGTGAAGAAATCGATTGTTTTTTAGGGAAACTACCGCCTAAGAAACATCAGTTTCAACTCTGCTACGTTCCATGTAAGCTTTGATTGGGAACTAATGCTGATTTTCAGTCGAAGTGATTCGTTACTAGCGCTGTTAAAAATGTTAACAGCTCTATAGATTTTAGATTAATTACAATTTAAAATTAACTTGTTCAACCTAAGCTAATAAACAAAGTGCCAGAGTTAAGAGTAATGTTTTAGGCGGAAAGAACGAACGAGCCAAAGCGATTGTTTTGCATTTTAGGTGTTTAGTTACTCACCCTCTAATACTTGCTCGTATATTTGTCAGGCAACAAACTTAAAAGTAGCCCTCACACTATCTTCAGTGAGTTAACTAGCAATTAAAAATGTTTAAAAAAACTTTAAATTTGGCGCTTTTGATGTGAAAATCTATTGATAATTCACTGCCCAACAAAAAAAAATTTTTTTTGAGGTGCCAGCGATGTTTCAACGGATTTAGGGTCATTTGAGGTCGCTGATTCCGAATTTGGCATTGGTTTTGCTGAATTGGTTCTAGTTTTCGAGATATAGTTATTTTCTTTATTTCAGCATTTTTCACTATTTCTGGCATTAGTGACAGTGTTTTAGCTATCACGTCATTGTTTGCGTTTGGTATGAAACCTCAGAATAGACTCAATTATGATTCTTATTAAATAAACCTGCCTTATTTGTTGATGTACTGATAAAAATGCGCTAATTTCTCCTGATTTCTTGAAATTTTTAATGCACTGAAGGCAAGAATCGCTGACCTTGAACGAGTTTGCTTCTTTCGAGTTGCAGGTGTATAAAGCGTTACTCTTCTTAAAACTAGTTAGTAAGGCGACCGGTTGAGCACTGCAAAAGCATTCCCGTACCTGCGTTTACATCAGTACCAGATTTTCAAGAAACAGATATTGAGGAAAAGCATGAATGGAAACATAGTGAAGCAAATGGTGACAGTTTTATTGATTACGAAGAAAGCTCTTCCACTCCCGAACAGTTCACACAAAAGGAATTTATCAGAGACCTTAACTTATCAAAAGAAGCATCTGAGGTTTCAGCTTCCAGACTGAAGGAGAAGAACTGTCTAAAGGCGGATGCAAAGATAACAGCTTACCGGACTAGAGAAGAGGAACTCTACAAAACTACATCTCTACAAAACTGAAAGAAGAGTATGAAAACATCAAATTAGTTGTACGGAAGATCTGCTATGCTGAGCACCAGTGGTCGATTTGTGTTGACTTAAAGATGGTGAAATTTTTTGCTTGGGCAGCAAAGTGGATAAACTAAGTATCCCCCTGCTTTATGTGCTTGTGGGACAGCAGGGCAAAAATCCAGCACTGGGTAAAAAAGGCATGGTTCACAAGAGAAGACCTGAAAGTAGGTAAAGCAAATGTGATTAAAGAACCTTTGTTTCAAAGAAAGAAGATCATTTTACCACCTCTCCATGTCAGGCAAATGTGATTGTTGTAAAAGTTTTTGTAGACGTTTTCCAAAACTGACAATCGAAAAATTGAAAGCAGGCATTTTTGATGGGCCTCAAATTCGCAAATTAATCAATCATTCAAATTTGGAACAAGCATGAACAATGTGGAATTCAAAGCTTGGTCTTGTTTTGTGTCTGTGGCGAAGAACTTTTTGGAAACCACAAGGCAGAAAACTATCCAGAGCTGGTGGAAAATATGCTCGAGGCCTACCAACAGGTAGGGGCAAATATGAGCATTTAAGTGCACTATCTCCACAGCCATTTGGATAAATTTCCTGACAATTTGGGAGATTTTTCTGAAGAACAAGGGGAGAGATTTCATCAGGACATAAAGGTGCTGGAAGAAAGATACCAGAGCAGATGGGAGAAAAACATGATGGCAGACTAATGTTGGTGTTTTCAGCATTATTGTACTGACGTCCGCCATAAAAGAATGTCATACAAAAAGCGATTCACCAGCAACTATATATAAAAATAGACTTATTACGCACTGATTGATTTAGTATTGTGATATTTATGCATTTGACTATATTACTGGCTTTTGTCCAAGTGTATTACAGTTGGCTGAGACCTGAAACCTAGTATTGCGTTATATGTGATATGAGTGGAATTTCCGAAAGTGAAAAATCTAAATATCTCAAAAACTAGAGCCAATTAAGAAAAATGATTGCCATTTTTGAAATCAGCGACCCCAAATTAGCCTAAAATCGTTGTCAAATCTTTGGCATAAAAAATCGTGTTGACCAGTGATAATAGCTTGCCAGACAAACTACCGTAAGGTAGTTGGAGTTGACACGAGTTTTGTTTACCCAATGCTTCAATTTGGAAATTTTTCTTGACTGCAATATACTGTACAACGACTCACAAATGCGCTTGACGTAGTGGAAATGATAAATGCGGAATCATCAGCAATGATGTCATGATTATTGGAAGCACTGAAAGTTATAAAGTCATCAACAAGCTCTTATGAGAAGATATATTTAATCCATTAAAAGGCTTTTTATTTGGCCTCCCAAATTTAAGGCATTTATTAAATTCTAGTGTGCAGAAATTTATTTAAAATGTATCTTATAGATGAGCAGCTGCCACAAATAGAGACCGGGGTTTTTAGGATAGGAAGTTTCATAAACCACTAATTTCTTTGTATAATGTCGGCTAAGCTCATCACGGTATGCAGTTGTTGAAAGGGATGGGTGGACTGGGACAGGCAAGTAAAGGGGTAAAAGGCAATTTGCAGTGGGAAACTAGTGAAACGTTTAGTGCCACCCAGTCACGCTACATGGCATTATTCCTTTAACGTTTCGGACTTCTCGGTGCATTGCTCACATATAGTTATCATTGGGCGGCCTATATAAATGCTTGTGCTGTACTGTACGACAGAATGTCTTATGTTTCACGAGTTCGTATAAACGTTTTAGTTTGAATTTTATCTCATTGTATGTCTGCTATTAGTGCTGGCAGAGAAGGACACGTCGTCTTCATTAAAGTCAAGTCAGGCGGAGTTTATCGACGCGGACAAGTGATTCATTAACCAGACATCGCTGCCGAAGAAACAAAGGAGTCTAAACGGTTGTTTTACATTTGCGGTGTGCAGTTTGTGTATTATGGTATTGAATTGTACCTATTGCACATCAGCTTATCAATGATTACGAGTTTAATTTGCCAGAATTATATTAGATAATTAACAGAATTAAATAGCATTGGTTGTATAAATATGTTTACCAATGCCTATACATTTTCTCCTGTGCTTACTCGCCCTCAAATATTTGCCGGTTCATATTTGTCAGACAACAAATTTTATAGCAACTTACACAGTATGTTTACAGAGTTAAGTGGGCAACTAAAAAATTTGCAATCACGGTGATAAGTTTTAGTTGCCTTTGTTGTGAAGACATGTGGTAGTATAGTTTGCTGGACAGACTACGAAACAATGGCAAGTGTTTCAGTTAAAAGGAAAAGCAATGACATTGCCGTCGACCAGACAGCGGCACAGGCAACAGATGATGAACCAAACAAAAGTATTAAACTCGAAAAGCCTGAAAACGAAAAAGGTCCGATAAAGTTTGCCTTGTGGAAGAAGTCATATTTAATTATATTTGAAACAAACGTCATGATCTGCGATATACTACTTTTTGTTTTACAGACAGATTGTTTTACGAAAAAGCACAGCGGTTAATGCTCACAGACTTGCAACTGCACTTGAACAATTTTCCAAGATCTTCTGACCAGGATGAATTTTGTGAATTGAGAGGTCAAAGCCATCAGATTAATAACAAATCAAGGTATAATACGTTGATAAACTACAACAAATAAACCTTGCTTAACAAAACGGGAAACTTCAGGCAATCAACGTGTCTAGTCTATGTTTCGTACGAATTATAATATAGGCTAAATCAATAGAGATTTGAAATAGAACTGATACTGTATGTATTATTCATCACAACAATTTTCTTTCTGTTGCAGTAAAACTTGCTATAGATGCAAAAGAAATTTTGTGATGACAAACGGCCAATTCGAACGCTTGAATGATTGTTGCCCCAACGCTGGAAGAAACAGCAATGCTGGAAAGGTGCGGTGCAATGTTTAATAAATTGATGTAATTATCGGATGGTATTTTCAACTCTATAAAAAGCAAGTGTTTTTATGCATAAACATGTCACATTTGCTCAATATCTTACTCTGTATAGAATCACGTTCACCGTGACAATTTTGCTGACTGCAGTGGTTATATCAGACTCACTGAGAAAAACGATTCGTTACCGGTAGTGTACGCCGTGGACTGTGAAATGGTAATTTTTTCTAGCTCTTATTTTCTTCTTTTCAACCATGACAACGTGGTATAGTTTCATAGGGTCGAATTTATGGTGTATAGGCTATTGGTTGGATGCCAACACAAGCAAGCAACCAACATGGGTTTGAAACCGCTTGTAATAGGTTTAGGTGGCGCTGTCCATGATTGGCAATGCCATATCTTTCCCGAAATAATTGCAACATGGCTTAAGTAATTCCATCAAAGATGTAAGTTATCGTTTTCTTATCCACCATTTATGGTATGGTCCTACACCATTTCGTAATGGTTTTATTCTAATAGTTTTTCCCATTGTTATTCTTATTCCTAAGATAAAATATAAACGGGCGTTCTTCATAAGACTCTTCTCGATAAACATGACGACACCATCTCTTCCTGTCACACGGCCATCCTCTGATTTTTTGCGTCACCAATTTCTCCTACTTATAAACTGAACTTAAGCAATATAAAAGATTAATAGTAATTATAATAGTATAGTATAGGGTTGGTTGGAGTTTGGAAATGGCGTAATTAACAAAGTTAAACCATGTAGTCTACTCATTCACTCCTGTATTACGTTAATTATGATGCACAATATCCTTCGTCTTTCGTTTATAAGTGGGCTGCGTGAATTTATACATTAAAGATTACTGTTTATTATATATACATGTTCTGTCCCACACAGGGCTATACTGTTAATGGTTTGGAACTAACGCGTGTAAGTGTCGTCGATCGTGACTGCAGTCTCGTTTACGATTCATTCGTTCAGCCTAACGGAAGAATTGTCGATTATAACACAAAGTACGTATAAAGGTTTATACACTTCGTAGATGTCAACTAATTTTCGACTTTTCAAATTTTTTTCTCCTATTTTTCCTGGTTTGTCATGTTTAGGCTAACTAACCTATTGTTGTTACTTCAAACGCAGATGGAGTGGAATTGAGGAATGGCATCTTCGAGGTGTCACTACCACACTTAAGGACGTGCAAGCTGAATTTAAGAAACGCTTCTCTTCTAAAACAATATTTTTGGGTCACAGCTTGGACAGCGATTTCAAAGCTTTGCGAGTAACATTTTTTACAGTTTTAATGTGATTTTATTTCCGATTAAATTTAATTTCTTCCTTAATCAACCATTATTATAACGACCAGATCATCCATGACAACGTGATTGACACGTCGGTGTTATATCCTCATCGTCGCGGGCCTCCCTACAAACGAGCACTACGTAACCTGGCTTCGGACCACCTTGGCATAGTGATACAGGACGGGGGTATGAGTATTTTCTTACAAAATTATACGACATCATATTCATATTTTACAGCAACTTAGTAAATATTCGTATCAAGACGAGCTACGTTAATTCGTGGTAATTTCCGATGGTACAGCCCAGTGCAAGTACAGAGGAATATAGCTCAACCCTTGCCAAATATCGATTAGAATGTACTGCACATTAGAGTAATTTTATTGCCGTATTGTGTTGTACCACCGATGCAACAAGTCTATACACACTATATATACAGCGGACACTTGTTATCAGGCAGTGTTAAAGTTCATGTCAACATTTCATCACAATCGACTTGCTTTCAGGAGCCAGGGGTCACGACAGTCATGAAGATGCCTCGGCTTGTGTGAAGTTGTTGAAGCGGAAGTTGAATATGAAATAACACGTTAAATCTGTTAGAAAATCCTTAATTAATGTAGTTTTTTCATTACAATATAGTTATCAATATTGATTGCCATATTCCATAATTTTTATTACGATTATTACGTATATTACGATATTTTATTATTAATTTTTTTACGATATAGATACGGTCCTCACCCTATATAATTAATACGTATAAAGCACTCACACACAAACTGGTCATTGTGATTCCACATAAAGTATGAGTAGTAATCTACCGGTATTATATAATATTTCTAGAGGTTGCGTGCTGAATTAGACGGATTTCTCCAGCTTTGAGATAATTTGGAATACTCTTTATCTTTTTAAAGTGTGAATAATTGAAATGATTTAGTGGCGTTTCTTTCATTTCTTTTCACAAAGACGTTACCCTTCTCTTGGGCAATACATCCATCACGTTATAAAAAATCTAGGCCCAAACCCATTTGAAGATATTTCTATCTTCTTAATGTGTTCGAAACTATTTCGTACTTTATAATGTCGCCTATATGGCACTTACGATTTTTGTATTTAAGGCCAATCCAGTATATTCAAAGATATTTAACTAGTGTATTTCTTTCTGTAGACTGTCGTTTTAAAACTTATCTTCCGTTTAGGCTACACTACTTCCCTATTTTAAGATTTTTTATAACCTATCACTCTACGAGATCAGTATTACTGTATTATCCTGTTTTTTTTTATGGTATGTTAGAGTGTTGTATATTATTCTGCATGTACTTTAAGCAAGGACGCTACCTTTTGTATAGCTAATTATGAGGCATATTTTCACAACATTAAAGTTCAATTCATTAAGTGTGTACAGAGTTCATCTGTCCATACCACACACACAAGATGAACTAGTGACACAACTAAAGACTAAGAAAGTCTTCATTTTGACCTGTAAAATCGGCTTTAGTCAGCGCAAGATCTGTGAGTATTACAGCAACTACTTTTAAAGCTGCTGTAGCTAATGATTAGCCGCAAGTTATGGCAAGAAATTGCCGCAGACGCTTTGAACAATTCCGTTCCGTCTTGAAAAGAAGGAACTCGATGTGAGAAGAAATTACATATTTACCAAAAAGATAAACTTTCTGAGTATGTAGAGTGGAGATATTTTTTTCCTTGAATTTATCTTGGATTCAAGGTGGATTTTTAACGAGTTTTGAGGAGGGTGGTTTAAAGAAACTTTATGATTTATTAAAGAAAATAAATTTATTTTGTAGACACAAAGAAAGTTGTAAGTGAGGAATATGTTACACTTGTTTTTGCCCTGTATCTGTTACGTTTCTCCCTTGCGGCCGATTGCGCGTTTCCGTGGTTAATTAAGGACATGTGTCTTTTTATCGACGTGTGTCCGACAAGTAGTGGCGCTGACAGTTTGGTATTGGAGCTCCTGAAATGAGCTGTGTGAACGAAAACTTGACTTAACTGCTTTTAAATAAAACATGTGCCTGTAATTCTAAGAGTGAGAACAGCAAAACGTAACAAATATGATACAAGTTGAAGTTATGAGATTTGTTAGATTACGTTAAGTTTAATTTTTTTAAAGACTTAATTATATAGGGAAGACCGGGGATGAAAACCACACGCGGCGTATTGGTTGTCACAGAGGTTATACCTTAAATATCAATTGTCTGGTCAAACAGCTTTTCATGTCTGCTGTGTCATTGCTATGTCTTTTTAAATATATCCTGTAGTTTGGGGCTTGTTGTTAGTTAAGTGATAAAAATATTCAAATATCTTAATTTAGATTATTAACTTCTTGTTTACTTTGCCACTGCACTGCTTGCAAAAACTCGTTGAAACTTTCAACTTTTTCCAGTCAAAATATAGAGCGTTTGCTGTAACAACTGCTCCAGTAATCAATTTGAAACGCTGTCTAGCTTAATACAGACCACAATAACAGAAAAAATAACTAAAACAAAAATTAGATCGGTGCTTCTGAGTAAATACCAGGCTGCAAGAGACCCGAATCGTACACTTAACGCAGAAGTATAAAAACGTTTTATATTCATAAATTAAACGGTTAAAAACAAAACAAATCAGGATTCACTGCTCATTGATGGCACCGATATGTAGAATGATTTTAAAACGACCGTACGGCGTAGTAGAACCGCATGAGGCGCTCGCAATTTTTGTAACAACCTTCCCTGGCAACGAATTCCCGAACACCAACTCGACGTTTATACAGTTCGGAAGCCTGGCGAGACGAGAAAATCTATATACTTGTCCTACAGAGGTATACGGCAGTACCGCAGTACTATAGCGTACCGAATTACTGTACCGCAGCACTTTTTCAGTATTGATACCGGTACTCTCGGTACTTTTGGAAAAAAGTTCCGATTCCCTGTAATGAATTTTTTACATTTTTCAAGAAATTTTAGTCGGTCTCAGTATACTCGAAACTTTTAAAATGAATATTTCAAGTTTTTGAGAAATAGGCTCTATGTTTTCAAAAGTTTATTTTTTATTAAATCTTAATGTTTTTAGTGTTTGTTGTTCTTTTACAAATACAAATATCTAGCAAAGCTGCAAAAGGTGAGGTCACATATGTTTTGTCACACTGCGTAATTCTAAATCTATTAATTAATGAATAAGTTTAATAATAAGTTTATTAAATAGCGTTGGTCGTATATACCATCCGACGCCCTCATATTTTCCCCTGTTTTTACTCGCCCTCAATTATTTACCTGTATTCTGCATATTTACAAAAAACTTAAAAGTAGCCTACACATTATCTTCAGTGAGTTAACTAGAAGCAGAAGATTCTAGAAACACAGACATGCTGAAGTGGTGTTGGTAGCAACGGTAGTGACGACAAAAGTCTCTGGAAAAACTAGAGGGGTGAAGGTTGTTCAAGCAAACTGCATCTCCTAATGAGATGAGTTGAAACAGTGAAAATGATAAACATAAGAGAGAAGAAAGAAATTTACCAAAAATGAAGGTGACGAAAGACAGAGGAAAACAACAAGATGGTACATGCACATGAAATTAACGGTACATAAAAGCAAATTGATACAAATAATGAAACTTAAATTGTTTGGGTTTCTGCGAAATCATTGCGAGAAGATGAAGCGGGTGGCGCGTCATCAAAAAGTCCAGAAAAAGACGGTTGGTCACGAAAACGTCGAGGCAAAGGCGACATTAAAGTTTATTGTGAATGTGCAACTGGTGCTTGATGTTGGTGTTGTCAAACGCGAATACGGGAGACACTGCAAATGGTGCGGAGATGATCGGATAAACCCGATGGTGTGGAAGATGGTGTACTAAATGATGCCGTTATTCTTAGCTTTATTTAACGTAAATCATTCATCTGCAATAATAGAATAAGTTTAATAGTAAAACAACAATAGTAGAAAAGCAACACAACCTCACAGCTCAAAAGATGTTCGTTTGTGACAATACGAACCGTGAAGTAATCTTAGTCTACGACTAAGGAATGCCCGAAGCAGAAACAAAACACAAGAAGTAATCAAGATAAAACGAGGCAGGTTAACAAAGGAATTTTCATTACAAGAACCCACATCATTGCATGGAGTTGCAGCATGAATATAAGGGCTAAGGGGAATGGATTCACAATCTGCGACAGTGCAAGGAGTAACGATTGTTTCGCGGCATGTGCGAATGTGTCTGCGACGTAGTGACCATTGACCATAGTTTCATTGGTCGTAATAAGGCTTGTTAAGAAATGTCGTATTTTCTCCTTAAGAAGGTTGGCTTCAGACATAGAGCTGAGCATCGATTGAAGATCAGTAAAAGACTGTTGAGAATTTTCTCGTAGACAGGTGCATTGTAGTTGATGTGTATAGGCGACAAAGTTAAGTTGATGCACCTGCGATAAAGTATAGTTGTGTCCCAGAATTCGGAAAGCAAAACTTCTTGCTGGTCGATACGAATCCAGCAGATGTACTTCCGGTAAGACAATGTTGTCTGAAATGAGCTGGCCGTAATGACTGCGGCCGTTTTGATCGCGATACTTGATGAGAGGACGTTGGCTAAATGCGTTTTTGTACGCAAGTGACCGTCACTTTGATAGAATGGCATGCTGCTCTGAACATAAAATCTCCAAGGCTGGAACCCATGGTTTGATGTCCAAGAGTGGTGGTAAGCCTCTCGGTAGGGAAGATCTTCAAAACTGCTTTGTAGAGTGTGCCGATCAGCTTCGCGACCTGGCAATGTAAGAGCTTGTTCTCTTCGTTGAAAGCAGTGAGAACTTCGAAAATAAGATCGTCCTGTTGTGTGTCAAAGGTTACAAGAAGTCGCGAGAATTGAGTGTGGCGTTTCGTTTTTTACAGTGGTCGCTATTATATAATGCAGGCAAATATTTTAAAGCAGCACAACCGTTTATTGCCATGCATTAAGTAGTTCATTGCAAAAACTATCAAAACAAACCATATCCAACCAACAGCAGAAGTTCATGGATATGACAACTGATGTTTTACTGTAATCTCAAATAAATCATAAATATATTTTGCCTACAAATGGCTTCTTCAGTATCTATGAGAAGCAACAGACAAAACAAACAGAGTTGATTAAAAACATAATACAGTTTAAAGCTAAAACCGGTAAATTGTAAAACAGCAAATAGAGGAAGTTTGAACAGAGCAAACACCGTTTCAATCTGACAAAACGACAAGTAACCTTAGTAACAAAGGCGGTGGTATAGTATGAGTAAAGCGAACTGCATACTTTAACAATGAAAATAATAGGTATCTCAACAGTAAACACGATAACTTATTGATTATGTTTTTGATTGGAAATCTAACATGTATAAGTCAAGTAATGCAGCCATAAAATATGTTGGGTTGGTTCATTGGCAAAAAGAAAAGGTACAAACATGGCATTAGTTGCTAAGCAAGTGCAGACTAATTGTAACAAAAAAAAACTTTCAGCACCAATAAGTTAGTAAAGAGCTCATAGTGGGTCCATTTTCACAAAAATTCCATGCCTGGCTTTCAGTACCACAGTAGGGTGGATTTCAGGCTTAGGACATTCGCGATCAATGTAAAATCTAAAACGCTGCAGGGCTTTGCACAAAGTCACCTTCATTTCTGTTATGGCAAAATTCTTTCCAATACAATTCCTATTGGGAAAAACAATATTTTTATAACTGACTGCCATTAAAAAACAAAACTAATTTATCAATGAAGTAATTTCACTTTTGGTCATAAATAGAAAGCTGCACTTGGCTCACTATCTCACCTTGGGCCGGCTGAAAATGGCAAATAAGCATGGGCAGAGCGATCTTTGCTGTTCTCTGCTGAAAATCTCAATGGTTTGAAAACCTGTTTCATTAAAAAAAAGTTTCTAAAAAAGGACATGAATATTTTATCATACTTGGTGGCTGGTGAGATCCTCAATTTTGATCAGTTACGGTACACGTGTTACTTTAATTTCCACTAATTAGTAGTATTACTTACTTGTAATCAAGTTGCATTGCTTACCTTAGGATTTTCCCAAACAGTTGGATTTCTATGCAACATGTATATGGGAATGTTGAGAGCTGTTCCTACATTAAATGTTTGGCTGCTTCCAGTTGGCTAAACCATAAGAATCAATTACACTTTTACAAATGCCACTGCATTTCATACTATCAAACATATTATACCCGAGTTCTGTATTTGTTGAAACACATGTTTCATAACAAAATTCTGAAAATCAAAATCTCACTAATTACTATGTTAATATATTCAAATGACATTGTTAGTCCTTTGTTGCTTACAGCTTGTTTGTCAAAACAAGTTTGATCCTTGCCAAACCCACGTGGAAATGTCAGTGGCCGAGACAACTTTCTCGCAATCGTAAATACTGGAGGATGAAGTCGTAATACCTCTTTTATAAACATAGTCAGATATGAAAGTTTAGCCACATCATCCCTGCAATAAACACATCTAATAAACTTCTGAATTCCTTTTGATTTAGTCCATAATATCTTTTTCATTAATAGTGGAATATTATAGACTTTGATAAATGAAAGGCTTTGAAGTTAAAACATAACCTGTCTGCATTAAACCAGTGTTTCTCAACTTTTTTAATAGGGGACCCTGGGACCATATTAAGCAGATTATCATATGGATTCAAACCATTTGATGACATCATTTCTACATTCTCTATACATGGCATGCCAATATGCAAACAATTTTATTCCCAAACACTGCAATTTTTTGTTATTAAAAAAATTACAATGTGGTATTGTATTAAGAGTTAAGTATCAAGATTAACTGCATTAGGAGTAAAGTTTGATAATGGGAACTGTTATTTGCTCAGTTAAATTTTTTTGTATGTAGATAACATCTTGGTTAATCCCGAAATAAAAGTTCATGAGACAAAGGTTGGAAACCATTGCAGTGAACTAAGCCAAACAAACCATGATATAAATTCTTTGTCACCCAAAACTCTTCTCACTTCTTCCCTGCATTTTTCCTGGTAGTCAGGATAAGTTGCAAGGCAGTAAAAAGCCCAGGATATTCCACTTGCAGTAGTGTCATGCCCTTCAAAGAGGAAGGTGTCTACTTCATCTCGAATTTCTCTATCACTCAAGCCTTTTCCATCTTCATCTTTGGTTAATAACAGAATATCGAGAAAGTCAAGATTTTTCCCAGTAGCTTTTTTGTACAGTTCAACATTTCCACTATCTTCACCATGCATTTTACTATCATTGGTCAGAGATTCTAAACTTGATTTGATAAGAACCTTCCTTTCTTGGATTATCTATTTAAACAAAATAGAATTTGGTTTTAAACTTTGAAGTAGAGGGCACAATAAGAATCGGAAGATGACTTATATGCATCCACGTACACCTAAAAATCTTAGTGTAACTTTTCTAAGCATATAGCAAAGGCAATAATTATGCAAGTATTTCAAAAAAATTTATCAAACTTAACTAATCCCAAAACCACTAATTCCCTCAAAAGTTATTTTAAAATTTCTGGCTGTACTAAACTTAAATCATGCATTTATGTGTATATTTAGGGTAAAAAAGCATAACAAACCTTTTCATCAAATGCATGTACATATTCACAATGTCCTTTAAATCGGCGGCCCATTGGTGTCAAGTAGAAAACAAAATCATTATGAATTAAAGGGTTGAACATTCGATTCATGACAATCTCTCCCAGGTCAAATACTGCTTTTATGTATCTATTCTCCTTGCTGAAATACATTTATGAACCACACAGTTAAACAATGCTGTAAATTGTAGCAAACATATAACCCTAAGGAATACATAATTGCATACATTTTGATATACATTGAATGAAATTTTAATCACGCTTTATTAAAATTTCAAAAATCGGTAACTATTGCTTCTGCATACTAAAATATCGGTATATACATGTAATCTTCAGTTCATATAATTTATGAACACTACAGTTCATACCTGTCAGTTTGACAGTTGGTGGTACATGACATAGTGCACAGTAGCATATTGTCAAGTGTCATTAAACTAACATGCTTAAACATTTCCACTGGAGCTGACTGAGGCATTGTTACCCATTTGTCCAACATCGTTGTTGCACATGAATTAAAGATTTCTGTGTACCTAAAAAGCATATAAATATAATATCAACACAGTTTATGAAAAAGTTTTAATTTTCATGAGAACGAAGTTACAATTTGCAGCAATTATCACATTTATATGGTGCAAAATCTAAATAAAAACTTATTACAGGCTACAACAACATACCCACGAAGAATATCAAAGTGGAAAGCTCTGGTAAGTAAATGCCTGTTTCGATGCCATTTCTTTCCTTTACTAACTAACAACCCATCTCCTATCCATGGCCTTAAAAATCCATATCCCAACTCATCCTTGGGCTCTAAGAACATAATAAAAGACACATATAAGGCTTACAAATAACCAAAAAAAAACAAATTGCACTCGCAGGTATGATGCATCCTTAGAGGTATATTTTTGCTTTCTTACATTTGCCAGCCATTCGTTCTCTAAAAAGAACATGTGGCCAGTTATGTGTCGATGATCATTATTAATTTTGATAGCAGACAAAAGTCTTCACTATTTACTTCACGTATAAGTTCATTTTTCACAAGTTCACGTACAAGTTAGAACATCGCACAATCACATACCATAATTTTGTAAGTTAACGTACAGCTCAATTACATAAAATTAATTATCTAAAAAAAGGTCAGTGAAAAAAGAATGAAATGCGTATCATACCAGCTGTTGCTAAAATTGGTTTTAGTACATGTGGGTGAGTGAGAGTAAGATACCATACAAATGGTCCCATCCACAACTGTCCAATCTTTGGATACAATGGCAACAAACTTTCCATAAAATTAAAGGATTCCTCGGTTACCTGTACCTATACAATACAATGTACATACACCAATTAAACATTCTAAATGCTACATAATGTACACAACATTTATTCATGCAAGGAATCAAAAGCAACGTCAAACAATGGAAATCTGATTGTGGCCAGCCAAGCACGAAGTTTACAGAACCAGAAGTACAACATATAAATAGAAAAATTCCCGTATATACTGTACCAGTATATTACACATATAATATTGTCTTTAACCTACATGAAAAGGTGTAGCAGACTTGTGACTTACTAAATGTAGGGATCCAAGTAACCAGTGAGGTTCTAGTCCTATACCTTTCATTTTGATCTTTCCTTCCTTTCGCCAACGAAGTGTGGTAAGAAGGGGTCTGACAAGATATGTCATCAAAACAACACCAACGGTAAGCAACAAAGCAATTAACAATATCATTGCTATATTTGACCTAATAAAAGCGGTTCATTTAATGCCAAGGTATTTTTGTTCCTCTATTTCAAGACTTTATAGAGGCAATATTAATTAAATTAATAGAGGCAATATTATTCCTTCGTACGAATGGTTTTTAAACACTTCTTAGTGCATAAATAAATGTTTTGTGTTCATTGATTGTGTTGTTTTGTTTGTGTTTATTTTGAAACGCTTCCTTAAACTTCAATTTATGACGTAATGGAGCCGGAGCTGGAACCGAAGCAGTGGTATCAATGAGCTCCGGAGCTAATTTATGATAAAAGAGAGCTCCGAAGCTGGAGCTGGAGCAATTTAACATTTACGCCTGCTCCAAAGCCCTGCTTTTTAGACACATTTTTTGCACCAGATAGCTATGTTGTGCACTGGACACGCTTTCTTTCCATACGGGGGAGCAAGTGTTGTTAATACCTTGCCCAAAGGCATTACAACGGTATGGCGCAGCTGATGGTTATCAAACACAGAACCTGAGGCACATTTATTGTGAGGTCAGCGTTTGAACTTCGAACCACTCGGCTACCAAGCTGACGATATAACATTACTACTGTAAAGCACTATAAGTATAACTTTGCATAAACAAACGCTCTGTTAACGCGACGATAAGAATTGCCGCTATTTTACTGGAAAAAAATAACATGGTAACTTAAACCTAACCTGGACATACCTTTTAATGTAAATCTACCTCTGGAGTTAAATTTAAAGATTTATTGGACATTAAAACTTTAAATAGCTGAAATCAACTTTCGCATAACCATTTTCCTAATCTAAACGCCTTTATAAACAGGCTGCTTGACTTGTACATGGTGAAACATTCACTTTGAATGCAAATGTTTTGCAGAAGGTTGCCTTGTGCAGATTTGTTTTCTTGCAGCCAACGGCAGCATTTGTCATCCGGTCCGCTAGGGAACGGCAGGGCACCGCTGGAGGCACACGCCACCTACTTCAGAGACGTGTATCATCCACGTCAAGGGTTCCACGACATATGGCCGCGGGAAAGTGGCCGCGAACAAACTCACCGGGGTCAACTGAACGTGACGTAAATTGACCGCAGACAAACTGACTGTGACATAAACTGGCCGGCGATCAAATTAACCGTCGATAAATTGGCCGGCGATCAAATTAACCGACGACAAATTGGCCGTCAAAAGGTCAAAATTCTAATTCACTATCTAGTCACTATCCAGTATTTGTATTGCAGTCAAGGTTGCCACTCGTAGAGTTTTTTGGCCCCTTGTACGGTGACCCATATTCATAGATTTCTTATTGTTACATACATTTTCCCAGTCTAGACGAGTTGTTTGATGAGATTATGAAAACAAGATTGAGGCGCTCTGTGCCCAAGGGCCTCCTGCCAAAAGGAGAAAATACAAGGATCTGGATGCGCGACTTCAAACCATCGTTGAAGATTTTGCAAACCGTGACATATTAGATTTTCTCAGAGGCATCGCCCACAACCTACAATTTGCGCAATAAACTTCCTTGTTTGTCAAATAACAGCTTGTGTAAATTTTAGTGCCCATATTATGTAGTGTCATATGTGTTTTGCAGTGAACGTCTTTTAATGTTGTTACTCGTATTTCTCGTATTTCCGGAAATATTTCTGTTTATTTCAATAAACGTTTCAATGTGTATTGAAATAAAAAACAATTTTGTTAAAAACAAAGGAAATAGTTACAAACAAATATTTACTTTACATATCATATACTACCGAGTTTAAAATTTTGACCTTTTGACGGCCAATTTGTCGCCGGTTAATTTGATCGCCGGCCAATTTATCGACGGTTAATTTGATCGCCGGCCAGTTTATGTCACAGTCAGTTTGTCTGCGGTCAATTTACGTCACGTTCAGTTGACCCCGGTGAGTTTGTTCGCGGCCACTTTCCCGCGGCCATATGTCGTGCTCCCCACGTCAAGTTATGTGTGTGCTTCGGCGCATGTTTGTTTGTCAATAAAAAAAGTTTAAGATAGCCTCAATAGAAGTAGGCTACTGTAGGTTGTTATTATATGATAACAAAGTTTATTAGGAAGATTTTGGATTGAAATAGTTCCCGTTAATACTAGTGTATTATTTCCTTCTTTTATTTTACATCTTTGATTAACATGGTTTTAGTAGACGCCATTAAGTACAATGGGCTACGCCAGCACACATCAGAAAAGTTAGGCTAGGTACCCAGTACCGCACTACTTGGGTTACTTGTAAACGCAAGCTGGCTTTCCAAGTGTTCGTCAAGGGTTATATTGTTTGTTTTTACTCTTCAAGGATTGAGCATTATACCATTTTATTGTGAACATTATAAGGCATCACATGCATGAAGGTGCTATTTGCTACGTAGCCATTAACATTTGTAAAATTAATACAAAACATTTTCAGTGTGTTAGCCAAACTGCAAAACTAAGTTTTAAGATTTAGGTCCTTAAAATTTTGGAATTTTTGCCACCAGAGAGAGCCCCTTTTCCTTTTACGTTTTTAACATGCATGGTTTCCATAAAAAGTGCTAAACATTGGCAAGTTGGCAAGCTAAACATTGGTTAGTTATTGGTCTTTGTCTTCATATTAACGTAAAATCTAATTTTGGAAGAAAAGCGTTTCACTTGAAAATTCATGATTTACTGTAATGCTTCTTCTTCTTCGTTTGGAGTAGATGGTTTCTTGAGAGAGTGAGCAAAAAACCTCATATTGTAGGGCAAGTGTTTGTTAGCCAGCTGACCACACTGTAAAAAATCTTTTCTAATTATAAGTCAGTGAGACAATTGAGACTAATAGTTAGTCTTCCAACAAAAAGTATGGCTTATAGTTAGTCTCAATTGTCTCACTGACTTATAATTAGAAAAGATTTTTTACAGTGCAGGTTTTCATCCATTGTTATCAGACCACGGTTCCCATAAGGATGGCGGTATGTCGGACAAGATGTTATGACGTGGTCTGCAGTCTGCTCTTCTGCACCACACTCACATGCCGCAGATGGAGCCATGCCCCATTTGTGCATGATTGAGCGGAAGAGGCCAACGCCAGTTCGAAGGCGATTGAGTTTGGTCCAAGCACACCTGGGAAAATGCATTCCCGGTGGTGATGTACTGGCCTCCGGAATAAAACCATGGAGTCTGGAGGAATTTTCTTGCCACTCCATACTCCATTTGTAATCCGCCCAGCTTGCCACATTGGTGCTTGACTGGTTGAAGTCATCCAGTAAATCTAAAGCAGCAGGGACAAATGGGTGCCTCGACTTAAGCTGCCGATGTCCTCTAAGTGGAGGAGACAGGAGCCGGTCATGCAGAAGATGCCCAGGCTCCAGTGCTCGGCGTGCTAGAGACAGTGTGGCTCTCTTGCGGCGGAGCTCAGATGGGTGGATACCTGCTAGGACAAACAGGTTGTCTGTTGGTGTGGGGCGCAGACATCCAGTCACTAAGCGCAGAGCGTCATTAATCGGCTTGTCTATGATACGAGTGTGAACACTACGACACCAAGCTGGTGTGCAGTACTCGGCGGAAGAGTGGACCAAAGCCAGGGTGGCTGTGCGAAGTGTTGAACATCCAGCACCCCAGCTAGATCCTGCCAGTCGTCTCAAAAGCCCAACGCGTGTTGTTAGTTTTTGGGCGAAGTGACTCCAGGTGTCGACGGAACGTGAGTGCCCTGTCCAACTTTATGCCAAGGTATGTTGGTTCGGCAGTGAAAGGGAGAAGACGTCCATCAACAGTGATGTTGACCTCACGTTTTGCCTCCTTGTTGTAAAGGTGGAAGGCAGCCGTCACCGTTTTGGTTACACTGAGCTTCAGCTTCCATTTCTGAAGATAAGTGGATATAGTTGCCATATCCTGGGTTAGGGACCCCTCCAACTCCTGCCAGTTTTCTGCTCTATGCATAATTGCCAAATCATCAGCGTAAGCAAACTTTTTATATCAGCGTAAGCAAACTGTAATGCTGAATGTGAATGAATGCCCGAATTTTATTACTGGAAACTGTAATCATTTTTTTCTGATTTTGATGTTTTACTAACTGTAGATATCATACATTTTATTTCAGCTCTAATGTCTCACTTCTAATGAACTCTTAATCTTAAACTAAGACATGACGTAAATTTTTTTATCATAATATGTAAATTTTCTTAAACCATTCAGAAACACTGTGGTTCTTTGTGTCTCTTAAGGCTGCTTATGTCAAGCTAAGTAGAGTAAATAACTATTTATAGCATTAATTGTGAGCTGTTATATATTGGTATACCATAGAGCCAAATTTGTAAATTTGACTTCTCCAGATGCTAATATTTTACCAACAAAAATGGGGTCTAATATACAAATGCACAACCAGATGATGTCACAATTTCAGTAGCTGGGGTCTAGTATACAAAAGCACCCTGTGGTTGTGCACTTGTATACTAGACTGCTCTTGTATTGTCCTTGTCTACTTGTCCTTTATAATGCATTTTATAAATTGGATTTTATTTTATTTTTTGTTGATGTACATACAGTATATAAATAACTAATCGAAGTATTGTCGCTCCCACAAAAATGTTTACAACCCCCCTGGAGAAGACAGGAAAGCATTCTCTCATTAAAACTAACTTAGTGAATTGTATTGTAACAGACATTGCCAACGTATTTCTAGATGTTTACTGTCCATTTTTCACAAATCATATGTGTTCTTTTCAGTATTTTAAGTATTATATGTGTAGACTAAAGTTTCCACAGTGTTGTCAGCATAGGCGGGCAGTACCATAGTACTATAGTACCAAATTACTGTACCGCGGTACTTTTTCAGTACCGTTACTTGTTTCAAAAGAACCGAATCTTAATACTGAATTACTTTTTTCAAGAAACTTCAGTCGGCCCCGGTACTCAGTACTTTTCACATGATAATTCAAAATTTTAAACAGCTGTATGTTTTCAAAAATACATGTTTGATACTAATTTTAGCATCTGTTCATCTTTTTTAATCTAGAAATGTCAAGTAAAATTGCAAGCAATGTCGCATATGTTTTGACTGGGAGTAACCTTTACTTGGGGAATAATAACGGAAAGCATTTTGCAGCAGCACCTTGTACACAAAAAGTACAGGTACCAAGTACCGAAAAAGTACTGAAAGACTTTTTTAAAATAATACCGAATACCGGAACTGTCGGTACATTTTTTACCAAGTATTGGTACTGTTAACTACGGTACTTTCAAAGTAATGACTCTCTACCTCTGGTTGTCAGAAAGATTAGCTGAAGCAGTGACACACTGGAAGCGGTATTATTATGGTCACTGGGGTAATGGAAATACTGACTGTTTGCAAACACTTCGTTTGGTAATATTGTTGACTGTCAGTTATTAATTTTCATACGCATTGTATTATCGGTATATATCTACGTTTACTGACTTTTAAATAACCAACTGCATTTGCAGGAAGGTTTAAATTTCATGAATAATATATTTTGTAATTTGTATGTAAAAACTAATTTCTTTAATTCATTCTGATACTTGAAGCACCACATCAAAGTTTGTTGAAGAAATGTAAGTATTGGATGTTTTTGTATTCTGGTCAACTAAATATCAGTAATACTTAGTAACTTATCATAATTATTTAATGGTGTATTGAGAAACTATTACTTCTAGAAATGAGGTGCACGTCGTAAAATAAGTAGGAATGTGCCACAAGGAAGATTATTTGGGTTTGCACAAACCCGAATATCATGAAGGTCAACATGAACGAATCTATTCGTGATTCGAACATGAACCAAACATGAAAATTTAATCCAAAAGTTGTCAAGTCTTATTTGTAACATGACGTAATCGATAAACAAGTCACTTTCTTTCAAAAAAAACTGTGTTAAAAAACGAATGAAAAAGCAAAATCGTTAGGAAAACGACCTTCATTGTAAGTATTGCTGACTCTATTTTAGCTTCGTCGTGAAACTAGATCATCATTTTTTAACAAAGTTAGCAAATTTATAAGTAATGTTGTATTCGGGTTTGGCATTGTTGGTATTCGTGTTCTCCCGAATCTTCTACAAAGACGATATTCGGTGAATCTATTCGGGTTTGGCTTCGTATCGCCCCATCCCTAAAAATAAGTATTACAGTCAACTTGTTTTTGCTCTATACTCTCACTTTAAATTGTAAATTATGCATAAATTTGTTTTAATTATGTTTTTTTTGTTTGTGTTTTAAATATGTAAAATACAGTCGAATCCGCTTAATTCGGACACCGGATAACCCGGACAACCGCTTTATTCGGCCAAAATGCTCAGGAACGGAACAAAAGCAAAAATTGAACATAAAAAAAACTCCTGTTAATTCGGACAATTCTCCGCTTAATTCGGACACAGGTTCGCAATTCCTATCGTTAGGTTATGACACAATAAACAGTACTTTGTTCGTTTTACCACGCAATTGCATTATGAGTGATTATGGTGAAACAATGACGATCGATGCTGTAACAATTGACAATGAACTCATATTACGCCGTGCAGGCTTCATATTCGCATAGTCATAGTGTTACACAGTAATATACAGTATTTGTTGAATCGTTTGGTATCGAAATACTGTAAGCAATACAACTAACCTGAAGGTATAACTCTTGTGCGTTTTATGCGATCAGTGCCAATTACTGCAGTATAGCGCAGCTGCAATTCATTTATTACGCAACATTGCAGTATTTTAAATGCGTTGTTTGCCTTTACGCATGACCATGAAACGAACAATTGATTTTCCGCTTAATTCGGACAAAGCCGTTTCTCCGCTTAATTCGGCCAAAAGTGAGCGGAACCAAAGTGTCCGAATTAAGCGGAGTCGACTGTATCTGATTTCTGGTTTAACTGCTCAAGGTTTTGCAGTTACAAAACTGAAAGTACTTATTGGTTTGATTGATTTCAGAAAATGTCTTAATTACTTGACAATTTTCACTGTGCATTGGTTCTTTACTATAATGTAATGTTACCTGAAATACAAAATACATTCCTTAATACTGTAATGAATTTAATGTGTGTAAATGTAAAATAAGACTTATTGTTGATGTTTATATGGTATGAAAGAAGCTGTATGCTGACATGGTGATTAAAAATGGAGCTGTTTATTAGCATAGGGCGTTTGATATGAAATGACTGTGGTGCATATGCGCTGTCTTTGTCTTCCCTGAATCCCCGTGTTATCTGTAATTCAATACTTTTATTAAGTTTAAAAATTTTGCCACCACTACCATGATTGTACTTTATTAAGTTGATGTAACAGAGATATACATATTTTATGTTGTGCTTTGTAAGTTTATTCACCAGCAGTAGAGCTGTATTGGTTATGAGTTGCGTTTTACAGCATATACATCACAATTAACTTTTTGTTTAGGCTTCAGGATCGAAGCATAGATTAAGTAATATGACAGGTTTTTGTAATGATGCCGTTTAAGTAATTGTTGAAACCAGATAGCAGTTATGCAAACCAGACTACATGATTTACTTTATTTTGTACACTAACCACAGTACTGACAGTGATATACCATACAGCTGGTAATTTGAAAAGAAGGACTTCATGAAATATTAAAACCGACCTTGTTTTGTTCCATTGTATCAGCTTGAATTGGGCAGCTTTCCTTGTTTGATGCCACCGCTGCCATACCCATGAATGGTCTTACTGCTTAGTAGCATGTGGTTTCATTACCGTGATCAGTTTGGTGTGAGGAAAATGGTAATTTGAGAAAGTACTTTAAGCTTCCCGCCTTATTAAGGACGCATTTACGTATGCAAGCAACTTTATTATTTATCAAGTGTTATTTTGTGTTGGCAAGCAAAGCTAACCATACATTAAGATTAACAGCGCTGTGCATCAAGATAACTCTGTTATCTAAAACCTAACCGTTATGGATCATGACCAAGTCCGAAGTATAGTTGCAACAAGTTCGAAAGCAATATCAGAAGTACCCGTTACTTAGCCCTTCGAGATACTACTAGATAATGCACAGTGTCCAGAAAAATGTTCTTATTGATTGACACGCGTTGCCCAATGGTAGATCGTTATATTTAACATAAATACGAACATGCTGTAGATGTTTGGTAGCCTTATGGAGAATCTCACGCGATCTAAGCACAACAGTATTGAATCGTTTCAGGCCGTAAATCTTTTTTCATCGGCTTAAAACGCTCGGTTTGAAATATTGATTGAAGAAATCGATGAGATAATCAGAGCTTGAGTTTTAGACCCACAATGCGCTTCAGAAGCAATTGTTTTCAGGTTTGGATGCAACGTTTTAATTTTCAAAAATTCTACTTTTCACGCTGCTACAGTTAATAACTTCCGTGTTGCACTGATATAGGCCTATTACGTTTATCAACGGAAAACCGAAGCATTTTTCGTTAATGCTTTTGCAGGTTGCTGGAGTTTTTATAAATATTAAGGTATTAGAGCTGTTGTTGTAAACTCAATAAATGGGACAGCGTTGTTGCTTATAAAGTTTTTGACAAATAAGAATTCATATCCTAAACATAGCAATGAAGCATGAAGCTGGTGTCGAGGTATGTGTTGAGCTGAAAAAGATGTTGCGTGCTTGCGTTTGTCCATTCATGCTGTTTGCCAGCATTATCTTGTATTATGGCTGCGCTTTTCTTTGTGGTGAAGCTTTGGGCTGAGTTTCGCTTTTGTTTCCCAGATTCTTTAGCGCAGCGTTTGCACTAGAAAAAGTTCTGACGGTTACAAACACCAGTCTTTTTCCCATGCCCACGCGTTTCTTTATTGGCCAGGCTTGAAACTATTTAGCCAGGTGATTTGATTAAGGCTGGCATATGGCAAACCAACCTTTAGTAACAAAGAGACGCAGTCGGCCTAATCCAAAAAAATTCGTTGCCGTTGCTCAAGTTAAACTACATCCATGAATTTACGCGTGGGATTTCAATTATCACAGACTCATAGAGTATAGAACTAATGAAACTCGTAGGGAAAAGGCTTGCGTGTTATAATGTGATTGCACGGCAAGTGGTATAGTTTTTGTGTTTTAATCAGATCACCATCACAGGTTGTTTATAACTGTGAAAAGAATCATAAAACTAATATTTTCTGTTCAAACTGCGTTACCAAAACAAGATTTTGTAAAATCTGTTAAAATGCAGTTGTTTGTGTGCCAGAGTTTGCAAACCACTTTTGAAAATAGAGGTTTCTTGATTTAAATGGATAACTCTTTTTTTAATCTATTTAAAAGTTCCGATTTTCGTTGGCCACTGTTTAACTAATTCGGCAACGTTCCAACTAATAAGGCAGCAATTTCCCCGAGGTTATTAAAGTAAAAAGGCTCGGCCAAGAGGAAAAAGGAAAGAATGGTCTTTGGCTTGGAGAATCGATCGCTTTTTCGTTACGAAGTTCTCTCGTTTCTTTTCGACCATATCGATAGACCGTTTCACTGTGCCAGTTTATTTGAAGTACTGGACTTATTTGCGGTTAAGTAGTCTTGAGAGATTAGAGTTTCTAGAATCAACCATGGAAAACGGAAACGTAAGTTTTGCAATATCGCTCAACTGACTACTTAAAAAGGATGAATGTCCAGTTCAATTTTGCATTTAAATATATAATCTGTTTGAGGCGGCAAGCACGGTATGTTTGTTTGTCATTTCCTTAGCTTCTGGTTAAAGCTTACAGAACAATATGAATTTTTGTCTTAGCATGTAATGCAGTCGCGTTACTAGTATACAGTATTTCAATATCTGGGTACGAAGTTTAATCAGACAGAACTTCACATTGGTTCAACCAATATTTCATGAATGGCCAAGAGTGCTGTTTTGAAGGCGCGTTCTTAAACCTCTGTTCGTCTTAACGGCCTTCAAACTTAAGGCTTATTGCTAGGGTAACCGGCAGTTAGTGTTTAACGTTTTTGAATCGGTACATATTGGACTATGGCAAGTGCAACGCATAAGTTTGTCATTATAAAGGATTCTTGGATTTGAAACCATCGTTTGTTGGTTTGGCGTATCTTAGATCCGGTATCGGCGCGATGTTAGCGTGGCTTAGATTAGACGAATAATATGAAATATTATTAATACTGTTACAGGAAGTATCATCCATGCTTTTTTGTGATATCATCGAATTAATGAACCAAATAGTTACTTAAATTTACCCTTTTTTACGAGCAGAGCGCTCAGAGTTAAGAGCGAATATAAAAACCTGTTGGAGCCGTTGCTCGAATTCCTTTAAGGATAGCATAGCATCGTATTGTTGTTTTATGTTTGAATAGTTGGAAGATTTTTATGCGGCCGCTTTTGTTAGCATAAGGCGTTACTAAACTGATGTTTTGTTTGAATATCTTACTACGGTTTTGGCTTAAAAGTAAAAGCTTGGTATTCGGTGCCATACTGTGTAATCTGATTAAGACGAGTGTTAATATAATTTGTCAAAACTTTCAAAACCGTTATGCTTTCATCGACTCCGCATTCTTCATTGAATTATTTGCTTTCCGTGTTATGCTTTTTTTTCGATTTTAGTGTTGCGTCAGTGACAAGGAATTTCAATGAGTTTGTTGCAGTTTTGATCCTTAATTTTTAACATTCAAAGTACATTCATTTTTTATGAGAAACTTCGGGATGAAGCTTCTAATAACGTGGCATTAAGTTTCCAGCAAATCGTCACACCAAACTTGTTTTTAGTACGTTCTGCAAATTTTCGCTAAAGGAGCTAAAACTGTGTCCAAACGAGGCGGTTGTGATTACAACTGTTCACGTTCTGTGCGCAAACTTCTAGGATTGGTTTGATGGGAAAAGGGCAAAAAATTTTGATTCGGCTCAAAATTTTCGACGAACATTCCAGCGAGATAGACGAACTACAAAAGCAATTGCCTGACTTACACTGCATTGTATTAGAGGCTGGATGCTATTCAGTGTAGTTTACCATTGTCAAGACAACAATTATGCGTTCTAGCCAGATCACAGCTTATTTTAGAAATGTTGGGACCTCTTTCGAGCGTATTGAAAACCAGTTGGGTGTGACCAAAAGGCACACGTTCTAATTTTAAACTTTTGAAAACTTTACTGCACGAATTGACTACCGGTTCGGTGCCACGTGGCCATAAGTATGGGCACAACTTTTGTAGTGAAAAATCTGCTCTTGTTTAGGACCAAAGTTCACTGAACAAAGGCCGAATTAGCCATTTTGCTTCATAAAAAAAAACAAAATTGGAGTTTATTGCAATATATTTAAACATGATATGATATGATATAAAACATCGCATTTAAAATCAACACAATTAACAACCAGATAAGAAATGAAAGAACTTTCTTAATTTTGCGTTGGCCTGATACGAGAGAGTCTTACAGGTTATAATTTATTTTGTTTTGGATAAAAGTTCCGCAATTCCTTTTTTAAGGCTTCTTTTAAAAAATGAGTGTTTTGTTTCCCGGCCACCTTTTGTGATTGGGAAATGTTTAGATTTTAGTCGTGCGATTGATCATTGCGCGCCTTGACCAAGCTGACGGCAATTTCATATTATATTGCAGATGGCCAACTCAAGTTCTGTACAGCAACAACAAAAGGATGCAGCAGACCAAAACTTTGACTTTATGTTTAAGTTGCTCATAATTGGAAACAGCAGCGTGGGAAAAACTTCTTTCCTCTTCCGGTATGCGGACGATTCTTTCACAAGCGCATTCGTATCAACTGTCGGCATCGATTTCAAAGTTAAGACAGTCTGTAGACAAGATAAGCGACTCAAGCTTCAAATATGGGTCAGTATTGGCTAATTTTTAACATACTTTACTATCAGTCATTGTAAATGTGCAAGTAGTTTAGGGCGTTGCTTTGTTGCTGTAAAAATCTGGTTGCTTCGAACAAGCAAAGAAAATAAATAAACTAATCCAGCCAAAAAATATTTCGTGGTTTCATGTTGTTGGCAAACCGCATTTATGCTCGCAATGAACATCAAAAATATACGATTTTTAACCTAACGTCACGGATCGGGATGTCAAATTTCATGGGTAGAATTTCCGCCTTACGCCTAAACACAGCCTGAGCGCCTGATCTGCACGTTAGTAATTGGATCGATAAACCTTCGAAATTATTTTAATTAACCTTTTTTATTCTCCTGTAAAAGAACAGCTGCCCATGAAAATGACGCAGTGTATGCATTAAAATTTAATATATCTGTTCCTCGCGACATTAAAACGTTAAAAGAAACCAATACGCGCCAATGGATTGCGTCAGGCACTCCACTCTTACCAAAGTATCTCCTCAACGTTATAGATGATACTATCATCGGTTATGCTTTTCACAGAGGAGGTATGTAACCTTTTAATGTCAACAATAGAAAAGAAATCTATTCTTGCGCTGGTATTTGTCTGTGCGATTAACGTCACCGCGGTCACTTCCTTTGCGGCGTAAACATAAAGTATGATGAATTGGAAATTGGCGTATATCTACAGTAGTGTGAGTTGCTTGCTTTGCGTCGCACTGTTCTCAGCTAACAAGCAAGCCATTTATATCATGGCCCGTTAACTACTGTATATCATACCCACACTCTACACACCGTGTCTCAAACTTTTGGTATATGGGAATATTATGGTAGACACCGCCCTTTTTATTTAAAGTTATGTCAAAAATGTCTGTCTTTGCTTGGTGATTTGAAAGTAATCACTTACGTAAATCCTACTTTCCGATTACCTTCTTCAGTTTCGGGATGACGTTGAACATTTTGCGAAAGGTCATAGCTCTTGGCCCGATTAACAAACACTTTCGCGCCTTTTACCGCTGCTAAATACATCTGCTGTGAACAACGCAACATGATCATCAATATTTCTACATCGACAGGATACAGCCGGACAAGAACGTTACAGAACAATCACCACAGCCTATTATAGAGGAGCCATGGGCTTTATACTCATGTACGACATAACAAACCAAGATTCCTTCAACAGTGTACATGATTGGTAAGCAGCGTAAATTCGTTGTATTGATTTCGTGCACATGGGATGTTACTCATTGGTATCGTAAATTTAAAGAGTATTACTGTGCAAATCTATGGCATGTTCGTTTTGATTATAGAAAATAGATAACTTGACACGAAGTGTAAAAACTGTAGTAGAGTAAATGGCGTATTAAAAAAACCGACCGGTAGGTCTGGAAAAAATAATGACCCAGCTTAATCAGTAGATACTAGATACCGCTTTTGCCTTAAGGAAAATGGTAGACCTCTGTTGGTTGAATGGCCATTTTTTCTACCTATGAACACTGTTTCTTCTTACTGCGTTTTCTTGCAGTAATGATTATGCGCACAGTACGTTCCTCATGATGTACAATAAAATTAGAATGCTGTTCAGGGGAAGTGCAATGAACCCGAGATAATGACGTTTCACAAACCGGCTTGTCACAGGGCACGACAAAGTCGACATAAACGTTAATGAATGTCCTTTTCCCAGCATCCTGTGCTCAGTATTGTGTTGCTATAGTGGTAAACAAGATATTGGGCACCTATTTAGACTTTGGTTGGTTATAATTACTCCAGTTTTGTGCTTGGTTGTGTATACTTCTGTTGAAATTCTACAGTAATTTCATCAAAGGAATAACAATGGCACCGAAACAAAATCGAAAGTATTGAAACGTGACCATTACCGGATAGAACAAGAGCAACAACGTAATTAATGTGTGAGAAAAGCATGGAAAAACTTGGGTGGAATTATTCAGGCTAATTTGAACTTGCTCCCATGACGATATTATTTTGTTATTTATGTAAAAACGCGTCCTCGCTGCTTTCCCAGCCTTAATTACAGGATCACGTATCAGTGCATCACCGTTTCGCTTGTGAAACTTTTACCAAAGCTAGCCGTTGCTCGCTGTGAATAAATGTCCTTACCCATTCTTCTGTTTCAGCGTCAGTTGAATTTATTGCTCAGTATCTTCTACTTGCGTCCGCCGTTTGCTGAGAAACTGTCCGCGTTGGTATGTCGCAAAAATCGATTGATTTTATTGGCCAATCGCGGCATATGGCGTGTCACCAATCGAGCCACTTATACCAGCTGGGAAATTGGCTCCACCTTAGCGGCAAATGCTTCACTGAGAATACATCACGTTTTATTGTCACTGATCATAAACAACGCATAGCGCAAAAAAATCAAATCCAGCGCAAATTGAAAAAATATTTGTTCTCGGTTGACAGCATGCACCAGTTGTCCATCCGCACGCTTATTTTACAATCTGTTTCCTTCTCCAGGTCGACTCAGATCAAAACGTACTCTTGGGACAACGCACAGGTAATCATGGTGGGTAACAAGTGTGATATGAACGACGAAGATCGCACTGTAGAAACGGAACAAGGTCAGAAACTCGCCGACCAGTTAGGTAAGTGAACAGCCTGATAACTGCATTATCACCACTGACATAGGTTGCAGGTTGTGTTAACGTATGGCCTGACAGCATTGTCATTTCCTGGTAGGTCTAACAATAGATCATTATCGTACTTCAGCGCTTAAGAGATAATCGATGATTGTAAATAACTCTTTCCCATGTTGTTGTGCGAGATTTTCTTATCACGCACGATGATGTAATGCAGTTCCATATTGATCAAACGCATTTAGTCCTGCCCTTAGCTTGTGTGTTTTGATTCCCACAAACTCATCTTTTATTAACTGCTAAACATTGAAACACAACGTTATTTATGCTACTCCACACCAACTACGTTTTTAAGTTGCCATGCTGATTGTTTGGTTCCGATAAACTATAGACTTTTGCAATGTAATGTGAATATTGCAAGCAGCTGTGCACACTGCTCTGCACTTGCCTAGCTTATTTTATTTTTACCTTGCTTTGGTGAGCACTTCTAAGCTTTCCGGTCGAGTTGTTCATACGAGATTTTCCCCGTTTCGCTATAGTAGATGACTGTTTATTGTAAGTTGTAAACTTTGAGATACTGTAGTAATCAATGCCACAAAGAAGGATTTCCATGAATTACTTACTACTCGGCATTTCTTTCTGCCGTGAACAGATTGAAAGACCATTTTTCGCCTTAGTTTGTAAAACTTTGTAGCATAAACCAGTATACGTCCTATGACCTTGATGATAGGTCAGTTTCAGAATCAATCACTTTTTACCTTATGACTATATCTTTTGCAGGTTTCGAGTTTTTTGAAGCAAGCGCGAAAGATAACATCAACGTGACAGAAGTTTTCGAGAAGTAAGAGTCTTTTACATGTGGCGATTCACATATTTCTAAGTTATCATGAAAATCAATGAAGGAACATAGTCTAATTATGATTAAAATATATATTTTGTATATATTGTTGGAATTGGTTCAAATCTGTATCGATTTGATTCTAATATTAATCGATGTGATTTCATTTCTACAGCATTCGGTCTAGTTTCTGCTTTGAATTCATTGCTATCTTGCTTGTCCCACGTTTACCCATTTCTAAGATTTTACGCTTCGCAAAATTTGTGTAACTAGTTAATATCACATAAATATCGGATTAGACTTACTTTCTTGTAGCTAATTTCATTCGCAATAGTCACTGATAAATGTTTAATACCTGAAACGGCGTTTTCATTAGTGTAGGACATTTTTTCTCAATTGCTCATATATTACAGAGACAAACAATTGTTTTGACCCCATTGTGGTCTTGTCCACTGTTAAGCTATTTCCTATTCTGCAAACATTTCCTTCCACCCAATGTTAATTACGTTTGAACCTTCTTATATAAGTCTTAAGGAATAGTACGAAATAGTTTAGTTATTAGAATATTATCTCTTGCAAATTTTCAACTTATAAAAAAGTTAAAAGTTGAAATAGTGGGTAAAATGTTAACAACTGATAATTTTCCAGCATTCTTTACTTTTTCTGTGTCCAGGCTCGTCGACTTAATTTGCGATAAAATGTCAGAAAGCCAAGATTTTGACCCGAACATCGGCAATGCCAGTAAAGGAACGAGGTTGACGGACGGCAACGCAGACGGGGGCAGTGGAGGTTGTGCCTGTTGAGAGCAAGTCGGGAGCTTATCGTCGTCGACTGTTTAGAAGCTCCTTTCCCTGTCGACGAAAACGACTGTTTTTGAGACTTGTAATTTTATCAGGAGGGATATGTGTACATCTTCAAAAATATTTTTTACTTCGTCACTTTTCTTTCAACAAATTCTTATTGTTTCATTAGATGTCTATTTGTTGTACCAGCGAACTCCGTGTTATTACGTTAGAGAACATACAATGCACCGATTAGGAAGCGTGTGCAATAGCATATAAAGCATCTTTCCGCCCATGCCGCTACTATTCCGAATAGTTTGTCCGTGTTTTATTGTTTAATCATGACTGTCGTCTGTCTTCACTATCGCCCTCGTAGTTGTGACGTCTTTACCTGGCGTGAACCAAACTAACCGTAACCTATGTCGCGCTAAGTAACTCTTACTATGTACATGTATCCTATTGGAAATGTTTGCTTAAGCAATAGCTCATGGAAAACGTGGTACGAGCTGTTACGTTTAGCCTGGTCGTGTCTGGACTCAACATACCCAAAATTGATTGATGTTTGCTCTCCTTCAAGCCAGCGGCTTTTTTGCAATGTTTAGTTTTTACATTTTTTGCACATGCCTGTTTTGTTTCAAATTTAATTTCAATTAAATCGTGTGCTTGTTACAATTTTCCGTGCAATAGAACTTTCAATTCATATGGTATTGGTTGCGTTAAACATAGCTGGTTTTTGCATCGGTCACAAAACGTTTACAGCATGCATTTGCTTCAGGATAATTGGAAACCACCTTAATTTTATCATTGTTTAATGCGAATTTTACCGGTTCTGCTTCTATTTTTTACAGTACTGCCATTGCATTTTTGGTGTTTCGTACCGTAAACATGTGTAGTTGTATTCACGGTTATATTTTTACCCGCATCGGTAGACGTGTGCGTTGATATTTCTGTATTATCTATACATATACTGAAGGCTCTTATCACATGTCTGTTGTAATGTGCCCTGATACTACGTTACTTAAAATGATCTTATTAGATGTTTAGTTTATAGATTGGTTATTGCTACGGTGTGCTCCATTCGTCAATAAAATAGTTTGCCAGGTTGCAAATTGCCGAGAAAGATTTTTAGTTTCAAAAATAAAGGTAAGAGTTGTGGTCAAAAACGTACTTTCAGAGAGGAGATTGTCGACGAAACTCGTCATTTTGCGAAAGGAACAGCTTTGACAACATCAACATATGACATCGCTCTGTTTTCTCAATGTACATGGAATTCCACAATCATTAAAACCAATTTTTATAAAAATCCAGGTTGCTACAGTGCTTTTTTGCTGTTGTTGCTCTTTCTATGCTGTTAAGAATTGTATGCTCGGTATACTAATTTCAAAATTTTCCTTTAAGCTTCACTTAAACTGGAACCATTCCAATATTCTTGATCGAGATACGAGTTAATACACTACCTTGCAAAGTTTTCTGGAGACCCTGAATTGAACCGGAAAGCACAAACCTTTTGCTGCAAGAACTCAAGCTTGGAAGATTGCAGCAACACGTTTTTATTTCTTTCAAAACATTACTTTCATTAGAAATAAAATTAAAATAGGCTCATAGAATGAATAATGAGATTGGGTTTAGTAAGATACAGAGGACTGGGATAGTGGGAATAGGAGGTATGTGGAAAATTAACCTAAATGCAAACCTTTACTACACGAGTACAATAAACAAAGCACGTATGACAGATGCTGGTACAGTTTCCTTAGACATTTTGCACATCGCACTGCGCAACTTGAAAAATTAAAATGTTTACAAGTTATACAGAAATATAACGCATGCAGTCTGACATTTATCAACGGACATATTGTTTACAGGTAACACGATTTGAACAAACGCAACACAGTTAACTGTATTACCAGGGTAAAATAAAAACAGGGCTACCGCGAGCCATTTTACTAGCGAATTTACCAGTCACAGTGAAAAAGCAGAGGGCACACCTCATATCACTCCCTACGATGGGCTAACAAGTTCTTTCAAAACGGTACCTTGCAGTGGCATTCGGGAAATTTTTGCAGTGATAGCAGAAGGGAAGATGCTAACTTAATATAAATGACCGTCCGTTACGCTGAAAACATTTCAAAAGGGCTTGTATGTCAGTTTTTGTCAATGGAAACTGGATATACACAATGTATAGTTAAGCAATTACGTGGCATTTCTCGTTAGCAACGCGTATTCCGCCTTTCTCCATATGCCTGCTGGCAAATTTTACCAAACCAACGTTCAATGCTGCAGGAAAATTGATAATAGAAAGGGACAAAAGAGAGAAAGTTCCGTTTTGTGCAAGAGTCTACGCACAAATTTAATTTCATACAAAATTGATTCCCACGGCTGGTTGAATTAAGGGGATATAATCGGAATTCAAGAGAAGGCAAAAAGACCAGATAGCACTGTACAGAATAACAAAATATAGCGCTTGGTACAAAGAAGGCTTGTACTACAAAATAACAGCAAGAGTTTTACCGGACTGGTACTAAACAGGCATTTCAAGCAAGGTTAGCGGGAGCTTTATCGGTAAACACAAGTGGCAGTTATTAATACACAAACATCTAATGATATAGAACCCAACTAAGATATAGCCAATGTGTTGCACACGAACTGCTATATTAACTGCTTTTAATGCGAAAGCATGTCATCAAGTTGTAGTGCATAATTCGAAGTCACGACATACACAGTAAGAACCCACGAATGTTTAAAACTAACACATAATTGTTTGGGCTGACGTGGAGTTCAGCTTACGTAACAACACGCCATAAATAGACGTACATACAACGACAGACTATATAAAACAATTTATACACAAACATTATTATCTATAAAAAGGAACTCAAAGGTATTGCAGTTTAGACGCCAAGCCCTAGCGTTCAACTTGACCTTGAGAAATTCTACCTAAAATGGCTTGAACTCCCACCTAATAAACTCGCAAATGAGTAATCTCTTCCTAGCAGGTGTGGTCGTCGCGCAAATTGCTGTTCCTAAATCAGCTAACTTGATTAAAATTGTTCGCTTAAAGCTGATCCCTATGATGATGCAGCAGCCCTAGCCTAGATGTCCCTATCCGCCCTAACAGTTTGGGGAGAGTTGCCAACCCTACAGCCCATGATATCAGATAGTTGGCTGGCCTGAAAAAGAAAAAAGAACGACATTTTTGATAACTCTTAGGATCTTGAACACTTAGTTTACATTAGATTCACTAACAATGTCGTTATGCTGATTTCGAAACAATTACTTTAACCATCATTAACCAACTTCTATGGTAATTGGCAAGGTGACATCATCACAGTGGAGTAGTGTCAGGGGAAAATTAACGCACCTATAGCGACCCTTTGAAACCCCAGCAAGATCTTAAACCCCGTAGTTAGCACTAAGACGTTCTTTCAAAGGTTGGGGAAATTGATCGGAAAAGCGGGTCCAAGTTTCATCACCAACCTGGTCCTTGAAACCGTGAAGAATCTGACAAGATTTACAAATTGTAAAAACGGGGGTAGAACTTATAATAATAATGTAACTAATACTTTATCACTCTTGTTAATAATCCTGAGACTACACTTGTTACTAAATTATTACTAAGTTATAACAAGTAGAATGTGGAGACGTATTATTAAAAATTCAACGTTGATGCCAGTGTTTACAGGAAGAAAACGTTGAAATTAATTCACCTTGTAAAACATCTCCTTCAAATCTGGTTTTGGGTGCATCCAAGATGCCACTGCATCACAAAAAAATATGAAGTCCTGGAAAAATATCATAGCCTTATTGTGATGCAAGTCATGTATTAACATTTCTATTTTCAATAGAAAGAACATTTTCAAATTAACCAATAAATTTTTTTCACTGCAGTTACATTAATTAGTGCAGTGGAGTTAGTTTACAATCTTACAACAATTTTTTCTCTTCTTTACCTGAATTACTCCACCAGGATTGACACTTATCATGGCACAAATGCCACGAAATGCTGAATCTTTTTCTTCATTGTCACGAATATTACGAAGGGATGTGCACCTGTTGTAGGAAAAAGGTCAAACAGCAAAGTCACATACGATAAAGGTTTCAACAAAAATCAGCACATAACTGCAGGAGGTAGCTGGGTGCAATCAACTGGCTGGGTAGTACCGTATTTACTTACCAGGGTCTGGTGAACTGGGGCAGCATTGGTGCTACATCATTGGGACACACGTAACCAAGGCGACCAATTGTGATTGCTGTTTAGATAACAGATAAATAGATTTTATATGTAAGCTTAATAGACAGAAGGAAAAATTAATTATAAAATGAGGGCAATGTTTTGTAAAATATCAGGAAAAATAATTTTAATAATATTCCCCACAAATAGTCACCAGTATTTTCTAGCAAGGTCTTTGGCGTGGTTGGCTGGTTTATGATCCTCACCAGCGGAAGTATCATAAGTGAGATAAATGGTTGCATTTCGGAACCTAAGACGAAAACAACCAATTTATAAGCAGCCAACCAATATTACTTATAAAATTAACGATGCATTATCCAGTAAAATTGTTTAGTTTTATACATAAAACAGAACATTGTAATAGGTGCTGTAAATGTTTATCACAGCATTACAGGCTTGTTTACCTGACACTTTGACTAACAATCCAGAAATTTAAAGATATTATTGTCATGTAGTTGGGCTAAATTATCTGTTTGTCAGTGATCTGGTGAGATGCTAATAGTTATAGGGTGCCATGGTAAAGTCTAATTTAATGAAGTGGAGTTATTGTTAACTTGTACAACTATATTAAAAACTGCTCCGATTCTGGGAGTCACGATCCCCAGAGGGACCGAAAAAGTTTTTTGAGGTCACCAAAAAGTTATCAACATACAAGAAATTTTCATTAGCAAACAAAATGACAAAAAAGGTGAAAATGGTGAATACCATCAGAAAAACTTCAAGCTACTTGAAGAATGCAGCGGGTGGCACTCAGTAGATTTGGGAACAAAACCCTCCTGTTTGTATGCCATATAATGATTAATTAAATTGCACAAAGGGCAATTGCTCAATGTGCAGAGTCCATGAAAAAAGAGTAACTACTGATTAACTAAGTGAGAAATTCTGTGCTAATTTAATTGAAACTAACTGCCCAAAAAGGTATTTATCATACCAACTAATTAATACAATATTAAAATTATACCATGTACAACTATAAACTTGAAATAAAAGAGCGGACTATATAGTAGCACTCCAGGGGTTAACTTTTATTTACTCAACACAAGCTTTTGCAAGTATCATTTTGCTTCATCAAGAGTACTGTGAGGTGCATTTGAAGTATTAGTAATTAGGTACTATGCACACTTTTCCTTACCAAGTTGGATAGAAATTTCACCAATTGCCCAAGTTGCGTTGTTACAAACTGAGATGAGTTCAGGGTTGAGATTACGAGCAAGGACCGGCATAAATTCACCGATGCAAGGTTTGACATGCTGAAAGCAAGCCTTTGTAAGATCACCCAACAATGCAAAGGAACTCTGGCGGACTTCAGCCATTTGATCCTGCACAATAGGATAGACAATGCACAGTGTTACAAAACAATACATTGTCATATCTTTGGATGAAAGCTACGGTTTTCAAGATTTCCTAGTTTTCCGCAAGTAATTGTTTAATCAAAAGATGTGAATAAAGTATGACAAACTACAACAGATACAGTTGAAATTGAGTAACCGTAACATTTGTGTTAAGCATAGCAAACAGACGTATTCATTATCTTGCTTTGTATTGTTGTTTAGTGTAAATCATGTATTGATAAAAACAATTAGGGCAAGGAAACAAGTGTCATGATGCGCTTGTACGTTTTACACAAATACACTCTGTTCGCTTACCAGCCGCTCCAAACTTAAGATTTTAGAAAAACTCTACATGTTACTGTTGTTTATTTTCACCTGGATTAGGAATTTACCTGCATGCATTGATACATGAGAGGAAGCAAGCTACTGCTCTGGACCAGTTGCTCAATTCCCGAGCCAAGACCTTCCGCCAATCCGCTCAAGAGGTCAAGAGCAACAATCATGAAATCTTTGTCGGGTGGTTCATATTGCTCTTGGTTTTGCATATAATTCTGAAACACCAAGGTTAGATTTGCAAATAGCATATATTTTGTAGTTTAACATATTTAACAGGAAGATTCTGGCAAAAGTTATTAAACCTGCAAAGAGCAAAACAATGAAAAATGGCTTTGAAGAGAAGTAGGCAAAATTAAAGTGATCCAGATTAACAAAATTTTCTGAAAATCATTTTTTAAAAGCTACAGCATATGTACAAATTTTTTTTTTACATGCTCATTGTTACCCAAAAATATAAATTCAAGCCATTTTAAGCCTTGTTGAAATATTATTTGTTCAAAAAATCCTATCAATAGCAGCAGTTTTCTCAGTATTGCACACATTGTTATAAAGTCTGATGCTTACAAACTTAAGGGCTTACCATGCTTTGGGTAAGTGTGTTTTGGACAAGGTTGACACATCGATGAAAGACTGGTTCACAATAAGGAAGAAAACCACTTTGTAAAGCGGTGGCCACTGACGACAGACACTGCGTAAGAAAAACTTAAATAAGCAAATACAGTGGACGCTCATTAACTCAAAGTTGAAAAAATCGATTAAATTTCTTTAAGTTAACTAAAGCATTGAGCTACTCGAAGATAGTTAAATTGGTTGCAAATAATCATGACAGTGTGACTGGAGGATAATAGATGCACAATCAATCAATCAATTAACGCACATTTTTGTAGATTGTTTTACATAAAGAGTTAAATGTCTAACTGTTATGGTCGTTTAGGCTTAGTGCGACTGTCCTTACAGGGTCGTGTAACTGTAATTGTTGCAAGTAATGTTGTACATGATATTAAGTTGTTTCCAAATAAAAACTAAACCAAGAGGAAAGCTTACTTCCAGCAAAGGGAAAAGATCTTTGTCTTCATCCCTCAGGCTGTTCCACTTTTCAATGAGAGGAGGCATAAGCATGTGGATGAACTCGGCCTTGTTCAAATGGTTCCCAACTGAATCAGCAAGAGTACCTAAAAATTATGATCCAATGTCAATCAAATTATACATCACTTATAAAAATGGTTCATAGTTCAACGTTTATGATTCATAGGTTCATTTTATAAAAACCTATTTGGACAGATTAGCAATTTTGACAGTTTAATTTCAGATAGTTTCTTAAAACGTTTTGCTCTTACCAATTGCATCGTACAGGATGAGCAGATTTTTGTGCTGATACTTGTTGAAGGCATAGACCAATGTTTGAAGAATAAAGTGCAGGTAAGGAACAAGTTCCGTGCAGGCTTCTTCTTCCAAAGTGGCAAAAGCGCTGAAAATTAGAAAGTAAATACCACAGCTTTAATTTACACCCATTTTATGACGTCACAAATTGAATGCTAACAACCTGACACGGTGCTAAAGCACAAATTAACATGCAATGCAACCTATACAACTTGATGGGAGAAATATAATGTTATGTACCATAAAATCTGTAAAAAAATTAATGACAAAGTTACCTGCATGCTGCTTCTTGCACCCTTTTGTTTGAATCTAGAATCCTTTTTAAGAGCTCGTTCATCAATGGTTTCAAATACAAATCATGACCGTTTTGTTGGGATTGGGTGACAATCCAATGAGCATACCTACCAAAAATCAAAGTTCATGCAAATGTGATTTCATTTTCCCAAAGATCATTTTACCTTCCATTTTCTATTTAAAGTTTGCTATGTAAATTAATAACAAATGAGTAATTAAATGTAAGCTTTTGTATGCATTTCGATCAACTTCAATCAAAGAAAATATGTAAAATAACACAAGGCAACAGCAACAAGTCTTCTTGGCTTCCTGGCACACTACCTTGACAAGGTCCAGCATGTTATTGATCTAACCAGTGCCTTTTTGTCATTGAGCGTTTCAGTGAGAAAAGGCACAAGCTTTGGAAGGTGTGGAAGCATGCCATTCATGCAACCTGTTTTAAAAAAATGGATCTATTTGTCACATACAGTTCGAACACAACTTCACATTCATTACGTTCGGATAGGATCAACCCGCCATTGTAGAGGTAAAATTTAAACGATTGAAAACCATATCTACACTTCTATTTTAGAATACGAAGTTCTACAAAGTACATACTACATAGACTATTAAACTTATCCATTTGCTTACAGGTATTTGAAACTCGCCCCAAAACAAACAGCATCCTATTTGCCAAATGACGATTGAGAAATAGAGCATGCAAATCAAACAGAAACACTTGCGAAAAGTTACCTTCTGCAATGGCTCCTAGCACAAGTATGCCGGACTCCCGCAAAACCCATTCTTGGTGAAAAAGAAGGTCGTTGAGCTTTTCGAGGACAAATGGGAGTAGTTCCTCGTGGAAGACATTAGCCAACACGTCCAACCCAGCAGCAGAGCACTTTCCTGTGAAAATATCACAAGTTTTGGTGAAAATTATGGTTATACAATACCTAATAACTTCTGATGAAATAGTTCAACGTCCTCACGTAGATTCCAGTCGGACAAAGCATCATCATCATCTATACCACCATCCTCATCATCTTCATCATGATGGCCATCCTATGGTTTCCAAACAGCAGCAAAATACAATTAAATGGCAAAGAGATTGTTATCATTCAGAAAAACCAATATAATGTGCAAAAGAATCTACTTTGAATTACATATTCGCAATTGAAATATATTTAGAAAAACACCACACAAAAAGCATATAAAATGACAATCCAATCCTCAACCATAAACCACTAAGTAAATAAAAGTCTGATGGATAATAACAGAGATTATCCTGCACTCAGTCAAAAAATGCGTGTCTCAAACTATTGCTCCATATTTGCCTGAAGGTAACTCACTCCTGCTGCCATAATATCACGACCTTTCACCTTACACGGTCTGTGTACTGGGAGGCCTTGCCCTACAACATCACCAGAACTGAAGTCGACCCCATTGTGCACATGACCCTGAAATGCAATACTTCAACCGTAAGACCTTTACTGTCACTTTAAGTCACTTTATACTGTTGTCTAATCTGCCTTGAAATCTCATTACTATGAGAAGTTATACTGACAAAAACGTATGCTAATACAGCCTATACAGAGTTGCAGTTGACTTGCTGGTCATGGGTGGGAGTGCAGTACTATAAATCAAATTTGTCACGTACAGTTTAAAATATGCAAATGGCAAGATACTGCTTAGTTCTGTTTGGTATTGCATCAACCATAGACCATGCAATAAAACATTTTGTGCTGTAAGCGGTATGGCCTTGCTGGCTGTCTTGCAACACTTGATAGCTTTGTTGCCTTAACAATTGATAACGTTAACAACCAGACAGCCTGAAAAATGATTTTGAGTCACAAATTTTGCAGATTGACATAGTGATAAATTTACCTGGTTTGACACGTCGTTGTGCATGCTGTGGACTTTGGATTTGTGAAATCTTGGTTTTATGTCTTCATCTTTGTCAGGTATCATTTCATCCTCTTCTACATCGCCCTTTGGGATAGAAAAATTGAAATCATTACACATCAGTTGAAAATTACCAAAGGTTTATAAAAAGTAGTTGGAAAAGTTCAAACAACATACAAGTTATTGCTTATTTGTGGCAGATTCAAGCTAGAGGTAAATTCTTAAAATCCATTAAAAACACCGACATATATTAAACTGGTAATTACCAGCTGACTCAAAATTAACATATTGATTGCTTACCTTCAGTAAAATGACGTCAATTTCAGAATATTTCATCCCATTTATCAAAACAGGAATTAACCTGAAAAATTTTGCAGTTTAATACAAGCAATAAAATATAGTTTATAGTTATAAATCAAAGGTCAATTGACAAAGATTGCTGCAGATCTCAACTTTTACTTGTGAATTTGGAGAAAAATATATTGCATTATGTTCTAGCCTCTAAAATACGTTTTCAATTTTCAGTCTTGTTCTTAGTTGTGAGTTGGCCTTTTCGTTTCCATTTTAAGTGCGAGTTATTAACATGTTGTTTCACAAATCAAATCTACCGCAAAGTAAAACTAAGAGAGCATCTGCTTTAATTTAAGCACTCCTTAAAGTACATTGGAAAGGGTATACTGTATATTTTATGTTTTTGTACCACTTTATACGAAAAGGTTGTTGTACGACAACAATATAAACGGTGGCATTAGTTAAATGGTTGTAATGTAGATAAAATATCTCAACAAATCTTGATGAAAGTTTTTTGAAATATTTTATTTTATCAAAAACATTATGATAGAATAAGCACAAACAAACAGAGATGGGATACACAATAACATGGTAATCACATAACTCGTAGTTGATTTTATACTATAAACATCCAAGCAACAATACAATTTTGAAAGTCATACACTGGCGTATTTGACGGTCAACATAATGTGTGCAATCATGGCCAACATCGAAAGCTAAAAGGTTATTAAATTTAAGGCATATTTGTATATTATAATAGCGTATTATTTATGGTTACTCTATGAATTACCGCCAACTACTACAATGTTGATTATGACACCTGAAAGTTTAGTTCGTACCTTGGCAGAAAAGGACGAAGAAACTCTGTACAATCTGAGGTTTGTTCGGCGAGGCTCAACCAGAACTCACAAGCTTCAAGCGCAACAGTTTCATCATCATCTTGGGTTCGAACAAGCATATACTGCCAGAAAAAACAAAATTGTGTGAAGCTTGAACATTGTCACACAAATGGAAGAAGTAGCCAAAAAGTAATGTGCAACAACGATGTTAAGTTGAGTTAATGATACCACTTCGCAAAAAACTCAGGCAAAAATTCTTTTGAATATACAATTAATATCACAAGGCCTGTTTGTCGTTTGCTTACTTCAATTATGTTTCCCATTTGCGGGCGTAATTTGTCCATTCTGACTTCCTGCAGCATGACCAACGCTCTACACACGTTTTTCCTCACCTCAACATTTTCATCACTTGCAAGTGAGAAGAGACCCTGAAAACACGTATACAGAATTTAATTCAAAATTATTGAAAATGTTATTGTATACATGCAATGTTTGCAGCCCATAGATTTGCCTATTGCCCATATTAAGGTTTTTGCAAACAAAAATTACAATACGCTAAGTCGCTTATGCAAGAGAAAAGAACATACTAGCGTTACAACATAAAGGCTAGTTTTTTTTAAATTAGCTTTAAAGTGATGCGTACCTGAATAAAGTCATCGATATGGTTCATTAAAGCCTGAGTTCTGCCAATAATGAACTGATTGACACACGATATGGCATGAGATCTAGGTATATAATTTGTAGGATATCTTCATTTGGACAATTATAAAAACTAGTTAAGCATACTCTAGTTATCATGAGTCAAGAAATTTTCCAAATGATGAGGCGACTACCATAATGTTTGCATATTTTTTTGCCAATGAACTACACAAAAAAAGACCAAAACCTTATTTTGGGACTAGAGTGCTTGAAAAACTGGAGAAATTTTGGTATCATAACGTCAAGAGATTGTTGTAACTGTGGAGAGTCCAGCTGGTCAGCACAGTCCTCACAGACCTTTTGCAATGCTCCAAATGCACCCTAAATACAATATTTTTACACATTTTCACATTACAATGACTACTAAGATGATCAATATTTTAAGTAAACATTACATAACACCAGTCAGGGAAAAACCCCCTGTCCTCCCAAGTATGTTTACATTTACCAAGTAAAAGTAGGTAGTAACTGTGGTAGAGTCAACGTCTACAAAGCTTCGAAAATGATAATTTATAATTAATAATTAAACAATCATCGAAAATACAAAACTATCAACATTTTTGCATGAGTATGAGCTGAGTCAAACTTTAGCAAAAAAGTTAAACTGAGCAGTGATTACATTTAAACTGTTTGTATAATATTTTAGCAGCAAAAGGTACCTCACAGGTGTTGTAATCTTCAGAATCGAGTAACTGACAAAGTGCTGGCAACAAGTCCTGCCAGTTGACAAGATCACCTTCTGCAGCAATTGTAGTAATCAAAATACCAACCGTCGCACGGATCAATGCCGATGGGTCACCAACAGCCTTCAAACACTCCTACAACAGAATCGAATGTATGCAAATGAAAACTTTTGTACATAAATATAATTATATATATATGTATACGTATATATTTTGTTCTTATGTTTATTTTTCATTAGACAAGTCACCTGTTTTATAAATTCAGCAACATTCGGTGGTAAGTTGGTGAAATGTGCTCTAACATTGTTCTTCAGTATGAGACCAGACAGGGATCTTGTTGGTTCATCTTTACAACAAAAGAATGATACATACGTGTTTATGTCGTTTACACAACAGTTAAATGTTAGCAATGTTTCTTATTGTTTTGAGATTACGTAACAGATTTACCTGATTACACTGTGTGGGTAATGAATGAATGAAAGAGAGTAGGTAATGAATAATATAATAAACATTACATGTTATTGTACACTGAACTGTGTAATTCTTTTTGCTTTAGATAATGTTGCAAAATTTACCAGACTGTAACATGCTTACCTTCTGTTGTAAGTTTAGTCAAGACATATATCAAATAATTGTTGAAATCAGGATAACCATTTAGTGCTTCCAGTTTCTAAAAAACAGTAAGAATATAACTGAAACACATTCCAACTAAAACACATTACCACACAAAATATTAAGCAATATGTAGATCTCACCTGATCATAATCAAAAAATATTTAAACAAAAAAACACTTGTAAGCATTATACCTTGAGTCTACATTTATTGACTTATACATATCAACATAAAGAAATGTTGCAGTTAAACTACCATAATAAACTGATGTAAATTTATAAAAAAAATGACTACATTGTTGGCAATTGGATTTTCACCTATCAAAATACTAAGGATGAGAATGCAGAGGATTAGATTAGCAAATCCCCATTTAAGCTCACTTACTTTATTGTAATTAAGTCACATGAGCTGATGGTGTCTAGTCTGAGCCCTGAGCAGCAGTAAGGTACCGGTAAGTAACCTACTAGGTAGGCTACTTATGCCCTTAGGTAGGTAGGTTTACTATTGACTTGCCAAAGAATGAAATTTATTCTTACCAACATATCTTGCTAGTAGAAAAAAATGAATACAACACACCGTGTGGGCAGGGAAAGACCTTAATATAGTATTTAGTGTTATTTGACCCAAGGTTAGGTACTTGTCTTGTTTAGGGCTACAAGCAACCTACATTGACTTAGATATCACCAGTCTAAAATTGTTTGGAAGGCAATAGTCAACCAATCTTGTAAGGTACTGCATTGCCCCTTAAGACCTAGTCCTAGACTATAAATGCTAATACTTCATGCGATGTAGTTAAGCCAAGTACTGTATAATCTGTGATTAGCTTCCCTAAGCTTATTCAGACTTTCTTCTATTAACTTCAAACAAACAAAAAAATCAGAAAAAGATAAACAAATCAAAAGACTTGTAAAAGATGTATCTATGTCACAGTAACAGAATTTCGTCAGTCCCTTCTGCCAGGTTCTGGCAGATTAACGGCTTGTCGCTTCAGCCGAACAAAATACACTACAGTTTTCTGTCAACGACTTATGGTAGTCATACAATCACAAAGACAGTAATACAATTCATTCATTCAAATTCACAAACAGCCCAGCTCAGCAAGTGACTGTCCTTCGTGCGGTTCTACTGTCTTTTCAAATGCTCTGTCCTTTGCACAAACATACAACAGCCATCCTTAACTGCTAGCAATCAGCACAAGTCAGGCTCTTGGGTGGAATTAGTGTTTTGGGGTATACAAATAAATACATGCAAAACACACACGCAGTTAAAATATTTCTACCGCCAAACAACAAACTGCCATTTTACCTTTTAATCCACCGTCACTGTCAGCAAAATATTACAAAATCAAACAGTTTTACTTTGATTTCATAACTGAACAATCACTTTACAAGTTTTCTAAATTTGCTGTCATTAAGTCATCATAACTACATAGAATCTTTAGTGGGCTATTAACAACTCTATCAAGGGGTGATTTGTAAGTTAAAATAAACACTCATTTAATAAAACTGAGATACCTGTTGCACTTGTCTTTGAATTTCTGTGTCTGGAGATTGTGATTCTTTCAGAAGCTGGATAATCTGTGCCAGCCCAGATGCATCTGGTTGCCAAGTCATATTATGCAGTCCAGTAAATTCACAGAACCAATTGAATACCAGTACTATTGGTTTAATTGTCTTTAAGTGTGACTTATACCTGCACAACATTAATCAAATAATATACCAATTACCAATAGCATGGTACACAAATATTATGTAAGTAAACTTTAAAATAAACTCACTGCACTATCAAATAAACATTACCATAAACTAAAGGATGGACAAGAAGTCAAAAATGAAAGAATATCTGAAAAGGTTTGTCTCTATAAAATTGACATAGCAACCACATCAAGTGGCTATCATATAAATGGTATGTATTAAAAGATGGGAGTCGCAAGCAAGAGCAACAACAACAGATAATGATCAGGGACATCTCTGTTTTAAAAAAAATTACATTGTGAAGATTAGTTGAACCAAAACACTGATAGAAAAACTTTTTTAACCCCACATGTTATCATTTACAAACTGACGTCATTTATCAAAAGCAGCAACTAGGCCGTATAACATATGTGACTTAATGTAACCTTACTACCAAAAATAAATTTTTGTTAAAAGTTGGAGCATGACAACACTGATGTGCCTGGAAGACGTATTATACCATATTAACGTATGGGAGTATTAAACCTTTTAACCATAACGATACAGTTTTGCTCATACAATGAAACAATTTATTTTGGGTGAACTGATACTAAAACCTATTTTGTGTTGTGTCTGATTGCTCCACATGTAGGTGCAGGTACAATCAGTTCTATCATAATGTCGTGTGTCAGTATAGAAATATTTCAATAATAATACAATATATGCCAAGAATTTTGTATGTTTACCAATTTTTTGAATGAAAAAGCACATTGTTGTGCTGATATGGACCGAAATCACTGAATGCATTATGTGAGCTGTGAACCACCGTGCATGTGGCAGGGATTAACCTAATAACCCATTCAGATCCAGTCAATCGAACACTAGTTTTGTTAATGCCCCTAAATTTATTTCCTTTATTGAATGATATGAATGGAGTGTGTGCTACTTTAGTATAATTATCTATAATAATTAATCAATGCCAGTTTAAGTTCAGGTTGTTCGAATGAATTAGGTGCTCAGTCAGAAGTTAGTGTTATGGTCAATTTGGTCATGTTGAATAGCACAATTCTTCAGTTGCAACACTTGCTAGGTTAGGTACTTTATTGTCCAAGGTCAACCCAAAATGTGCAATTTATCACAACAAATACAGAGTTTTCCGAAGGATATGATTCAGTAAGAAATAAACAAATATGTAGGGATGGGCTGAGTCGAATCCAAGTCCAATTACTCGATCGAGAATTGGCACATTTTCAATCCTCAGGCTTGACAATGTCACCCATAATGGTTTTCGCGTGTAGGTAGACTTCAAGGTGCAAGGCCCTGTCTCGTTGCACGAAAAATAGACTCTATTGTGCAGAGGCACATAATTACAGTTTTTACTAGTATTAGTAGCACGAACATAATTTGTAAGACTATATAGTGGAACTAGTAGCATGAATTCGTAATCCTATTAGATTCAAACTAGAAGTCAATCTATCAGCTTTTGCTGAAATGTGTCAGTTCGGTCCAGACCGGTGTAGAAGTTGAGCTATGCCAATAAATGCGTTTATTTAGTTAGCTTAAATGCATAGTAATCATATTACCAGCACAAGGAAGTAGAACCTATAAGGCATCTTACAGGCAGGTTGAAGTAAATTTTCCAGGTTCTTATCCAGCAGCGCAACGAGCAAAAATCAAAGGGGGTAGGAAACAAGAAAAAGCGAAAACAAAACAAACCAAAGTTTTCAAAAAAAGCAGTAGGTGGCCTAATTTGTAGAAAGCTACTGATTAATGTTGGACTCTTTTTAACCATTGACAGAGCTGGGCAAGAGCAGATGCTTCTTTTTTGTGTCAGCTGTTTTTCTTATTTTCTTGGCACAAAAGAAAGCCGTGAAGGCAAAGAAACTGCTTAAAACTCTTGACTGCTTCGTGGATACTATGAGTATGATTTTAACTATTATTCTTGACCTGGCAAAGTTAGTTGACTTGTTACCTAGCTAGTTCAAAATTAGGCAAATAAAGCTAAACTTGATTTTTTGAGCTTAGTTCTTGTTCAGAATCAATAAATTAATACCAGGTGTTAGTCCTTAACCAGCCTATATTTTACATTACTAACAAAAGTTAGGCTGCTGGTGAAAAAACTTTCATCTTGCGAAAGTTATTTTGTGGTAGTCGTTTATCATTATTTGCATCAGACAATAACTAATTGTTTACTGGTAAAGCTTTGTATAGTTTAATTTCACCAGCCAGTTCAAAAGGTACCATTAGGCGTGACAATCGTGAAATTAGAAAACAGTAAATCATGGTGAAATTTACGTAGGTATCAGTCGACTAGCATTGACTTGAAATCTTAAATAATGGCCACTTGGTTTTGGCCACCATTGAATATACTGAGGCGCATTATACTTTAATTAAAGCCTCATCAAACTTTGGCCCATTGTCACTACCTTCACGGTGCAAAGATGCTTCACAAACGTTGTTGACACTAACAGCGATAGTGATCCAATACTTAACTGTACTATAATACGCGAATGAAATCTTCAAGTATAGTGGAGATCAAATAATAAATCCGTCTATTAAATCCAATTTTCTTTGGGATGGATTTATTCTATTTAAAATACTTCATAAAATTTCAGGCCAACAAATCTAGACCCTGTCTATCTTACCAGTATACAAAGGTCTTTATGTCCACTATTTCCCAATACCCATAGAACACAGTGTAGACAGACGCTGTGACGCACAGTAATTATTATATAAGTATCAGTTTATTTATAGTAACTCGCAGTTTTGCTACGCTAGTTACATCTCGCATGTCTTATAAGTTAATTACGTAAGTTTAGCTGCAATAGCCCTAGTATGCACGTAATGGACAAAACTTTGATAAAAACATAACAGAGCTGCAGTTACAAAAGTTTGGTATAAATTATTAACCTACTTCATGTGTGTATTTTACGCACATAAACCATCACTAATTAGCTTCTTTGCTCACAAGGCAAAGGCAATTAAAAATTTGTGCGATACCTGAGCTCGGCTTTTGGTCCAAACCGTTTTCAAAACAACGATATTGCTCGATCAAAAGTAGAATTGAGTTTTTATTTGCGGTGTGGCTTAATGGACTTGTATTTGGTCACTTCATTAAGTAAAATTTTACGACCATAACCCGAGTATGGAAAGTATGGCAGTGACACTGCTAAACTGTGAAAGTGACATCATATTTCCTGAAGCCTTGGAGGAATATTGTTTGCTTTGCGCAAAAGTAGGTCACGCACTACGTCAATTAATATACGATACATTAATAAAATAATTAGCTAATTAAGTTTGAGGAAAGTTTGTCAGAAAATAAATCCGATTAACAACAATTATAGCAAACAAATTTTATTTACATTTTAACTTTGTTTGTAAGATCAAACTAGAACAAAAGAAATAATGTTTTGTTAAAAAAGACTTTTGGGACACATCTATTGACTGCATTGGAAAAAAACCGCAAATTTGGCAATATTGAAACTCAATACTGCACTAAATAATAACTTGTGATATTAATCTGCATTGCCAGTAAACAACAATGATACCATGGTATTACCATAAAACAAAGCGTGCGGTAGTAGGAAAAATTATGGAATTACTGATGGCCATGTGGAACGCAAATTACGTAATTAAATTTTGAGTTACATTGAACACAAGTCCCGTGCTTCTACTTATAGCCACAGGTCTTGAAGGGACCTGGCATGCCGATCAAACGGATCTTCATCGTTTGCACTGCACAGAATGTTCCGTGGCCTACAGGGGCCTAGCTTAGTAATTTAATCGTGATAAATGAGAGTTTGAGCTAAAAAGGATTAGTTTTAGGTTTATTTACCTTTTGGAAAAATTAGTCTGTCATTTTAAGTAGAAAATTAGCATACATTTCAATTCACAAACTGTAGCCTAACAGACCCTTTCGGAGTTACAGCCACTATTTTGGTTCGACAAGATTTTCAATCACCAGTAGTTAACCATTGAAATCATTGACCCACTTTTATTCTTTTTAAAATTACAAACGTTCTGTGTATTGGATTGCAAAGATTTCGCTTAGGTGAGTTCCTACATATGAATTCCTTTACGCGATAAAAAAAAACGTGGTCAGCAAAGAATGCAACGTAAAATGCGTAAAAGTTTGCAAGTAATTTGCGGCGCGTTACACAGGCTAATTTTGTTTGGCATGTCAAGCTAAGTTCAACTCGACTTCAAAATAATCAACTAGAAGAAAATACAAACCGAATTATTATATTCAAATGTGCCACAAATTACATGCAAACTCTTACACATTTTACGCCGCTTGCTACACTGACCTTGTAATGTGACTTTGTATCGAACTATTCCAGTGCGTTGGACTCAAACCACTGTGAAATAAGAACTAGGCAACATATTTTCAAAACGTATTTTTATTGCATAAAAGAATTCATATGTAACTCACCTGAACGAAAACTTTACAATCCGATGGCCAGAACGCTTGTAATTTAAAAAAAATGAAAGTGGGTCGACATTTTCTATTGTTACGTATATAGGCGATCGAAAAAATCTTGCCACACAGACAGTAAACCGGAAAGGGTCTATCGCCGTTTATAGTATTCGTATTTTCCTACTTTGGTAAACAGTGGCCGGAAAAGTAAGTGTCTATACTTAACCGGCCGGCGATTACCGAAGTAGCAAAGTACCAATTGCGCAACCGACTATAGCCGTTCACTGAAGTTGCTTTTTCCAAACTCGCTAACCGGCAGTCAGTAAAATAGGCTTATGTACGCTTCCAATATCATTCATCACGTGCTTATAGGCCTAAGTTTACGGTATAGACTTAGGCCTAGTCATAGTTTGACAGCCTAATAAACCACAACAAAGATTTAAGCATTTTTTGCACATAGCATTAATTAGGACTTCGCATGGTATCAGCTTTTTAAAACATGCTTTCGATACCTTGAACCGGGGCAGTTCCGCTTGCGCGCTTTCGCCATTACCGAAGGCGATAGCAGCATCTTTTGTCTACACATGGCCCAATGGTCTTTACTTTTGCGACGTGAAGTGATGCGTGAAATGATAATCTTTTTTGGCGCAGGTAGCATTTTGACTTTTGATACCTGCATGGCGTTAACGAGAATTACACCTAACGATTTTCTATGTAAAACGTAGTTTCGGCAATGAAAAAAAAGAGTTTGTTCAGATTTCTTCCTTTCTTACATTTCCCAATCCGATTTGACACAAAATAAGTGAAACCATGAAAAATTTTATCGCGATTTAAACAAGACATCTGCCACAGGAAGATGGCGCGGTTAAAATACTTTTACATGTCCGGTTAAGTTTGCTAAAATAAAAGGATTTTACCTAAAAATCAATTACTTAGAGCAGTGGTTCTCAAACTGTGGTACGCGTACCACTAGTGGTACGCGAGAGCTTTTTAAGTGGTACCGCGTACCGCTGAACATGATTTTCGATGTGCTGTGAGTAATGTGTTGCCCCGGATCAAGGCTGCCACTCGTAGGGATTTTACCCTACGGTAGGGTTTTTTGGCCCCTTGTAGGGTGTAGGGTGACCCTACGGGTTTTTCACCTTTATTCATAGATTTCCTTTTGTTTAAAGTAAAATAAAAATAAATTCAAATAATAAATTTACTGAATAATGACAAAAACATAGTCTAAGCCAGGGGTGGCCAAACTGCGGCTCTTTAATGAATTAGCATTGTTGAATTAGACATGCATTTTCCCGGTCTAGACGAGTTGTTTGATCAGATTATGAAACAATGCGTTCTATCTCATGTAGTAACAATGGACACTTTAGTTAAGTAAATTGTCAGATTGAAGCTGTACGTCAGGGATGACCTAGTTTTAAGTCTTGGTTATGGTTATACTTATAATTGTAAATTGCAAAAAGAGTTGGAGAAGCCCAGCAGGTGGAGACTGGAGAGTGAGACTGTGAGACAGCAGATGAGCAGAATCAGCAGATTGAACAGACAGGATTACAGGAATCAAGTGATCTTGTTTTGATCAAGTCAAGTGATCTTGAATACGATACTTTTATCATTAAATTACAATAATTCTGGTTGTTGACAAGTTGACAACGGTAATGCCCAAAGAGGTGAGATCCAAAAATTCTAGGTTTCGATCGCAAAGCTACAGAAAAGAATGGGAAAAGGAAAACTGGGCACAAGGATGGTTAAAAGTTTCGTCTCAGGGAGCATCAAAAGCATTTTGTCAATTTTGTGACAAGAACATTCTTGCTGGGAAATCAGAACTAATGAGGCATGCAAAAACTGCTCAACATTGTCAAAATGCTGCACAAGTTCTTGGAAGCACATCGATGGAGCAATATGTCACAAGTAGTCAAGGCTGCATCAAAGCTGAATTAAATACTGTGGCCTTAATTGCAAGACGCAATATTTCTTTCAATTTCATGTCATACATGGTACCAACCCTGAAGCATATTGCTAGTGATTCCAAAGCAATAAAAGATATGACCTCTGGTCGGACAAAAACAACATATCTACTAACAGAATGTCTAGCTGTTGATGCTCATGAAAGGTTAATTCAAGAGCTACAAGAAGCTAAAGGCTTTTCAATTCTCTGTGATAAAGCATCAGATATATCAATGAATAAAATCTTTTGTATAAACGTCCGCTACTTATACAATGGATCACCAAGAACACAGTTATACCAACTCATTAGGCTAAAAAGGGAAACACAATTAGTGGAAACACAAACGTCAGTAAATGTTGAACTACTTTAGTTCCGGTGCTTTTGAACTGAAACTAAAGTAGTTATAAAGTGCCATAAAACTGTCAAAATTTCTTTTTTTTTTTGTTCAAACTGCGTAGGGAGATGTAGGGTTTTTTTAGGTGTGCTGGTAGGGTTAATTTCTTTTTTTGAGTGGCAACACTGCCCCGGATAGACAAGCTTGTGCAGAAGAAACAGTTGCTTCTATCAAATTAAATTGTGTTTTCTTGCTATTCATTGGTGTTATGGTATAGTAATAACGGTAATAACTAATAAATACCGGTACATTTGAGTAAAATAAGTCATTCAGGAGCCAGGTGGTACGCAGTGTAGCAAAAAAAACGAATGAGTGGTACGCGATCGCAAAAAGTTTGAGAAACACTGTGTCTTAGAGTGACTAAGGGCTTTGCTCTTTGGCATTCCGCAATAAACGCTTGGAAACGTATTTATAAATTTGGTTGTAAAATTGTGAAAATTGAGCCATACGTGGTTAACTGGTCGTATGCACTAAATAAAAGTTGCTGGGTAGATCGGTTTTCGGACAACAGACAAGTACAGCGCACCACTGGAAAAGTTGTATGATGTGCTAAAATTCCTTCGTCGCAGAAAGTTGGCAATTGCGCCGATTTACAAGCGCGGCATTGCCATTTTGCCACATATTCTATTATATACAATGGACATCAGTGCTGTAACCAAATTATTTTTTTAAGACTCAAGTCATTTGGGAAGTTGACCTAAGTCAAGTCAAGTCAAATTACTAATTAATTCAAGTCAAGTTAAAATATAATGCAAGTCATATCATTGGCTATACCTTTGACTGATCGTTTGCAATGAAATCCCATACGTCTGTAATTCAGTTCGTCAATAAATTAACAGCTAAAATTTAATGAGTTGGTCAAGTTACTTTCCGAGACTCTATAGTCAAGTCATTTCAAGCATTGACTTGAGTCAAGTCAAGTTATTTAAAAACATGACCCGAGTCATTACAACATTGATGGACATTACATTGTTGTGGTGCATTTTATGTTTGGATTTATTGAACTTTTGTTTTTTTTATCAGGTGCTTTCAATGCAAACTTTCCGACAAGGATACGGTGTTGCCTGCTATGGCTGGATGGGTGAGTTGAGCATTTTTTTGCTGAACCATGAAGGCAACTTATGTTGCTCTTGAACAAGAGCAGGACGGTATCAAAAGAGAGATTGAAATTACAGATCAAACCACTTTGCTTGGTCGCGGAAAACTTCTAGAAATCAATAACAAGAAGGTATCTCGGAATCATGCGATTTTAGTACTGGATTCTGATCGCTTATCTCTAAAGTCCACTCATCTAAATCCGTGCTTTGTGAATTTAACTGGTCGCAGTAAAACACTTCTTTTGAAGAAGGGAGGTTCTGTAACACTGCACGATGGAGATAAATTTTCGTTGTTACAAGATTGCTTCTCATTTAAAGTTATTATAAGACCTGCATGTGATGAAAAAATTATTTCCCATCAAAATAAAAACAACCATTCTCAGAGTAATGGTCACCAAGACAGCGTTAAAAATGTGAATGACTTTGCTAAAGCTGAGGATGAAAATATTACTCCTGTCAACAAAAATTTCAATGTTATGTGTGCCAATACTTTGGAAGAAACTTCAACAAAAGAAACAAATTCCCCAAAAAAGCTTGTGAAAATACAACCTGTAAGACAGAAGAGATCAACAGCATCTTCTAGCGAAGAATGTGGAGACTCACCAAAGAAACGACGCATTTTACCCAGTTGGATGTCAGCTACAGGAACTCTACCATCAAAAAAGCTGCTGGAAAAACAGAAATCGCATGCTAGTGGCAATAACGCTGCTGTTCACAAAACACAAAGTACATGTCATTCCAAAAGTGAAAGGACAAAAATCATAAACCAGCAGTCAGATGATGACACTAAAAATAGCGATAACGATCAAAGTGAAAGCAAAGTATCTTCTACTTCGAAAATTAAAGAAGATATTGTTAAATGTGATGGATTGTTAAGTGTTGATAGTCATGTGGATGAATGGTTTTACCCATCATTAGGAGGCAATGTGGTGAATAATTCTGATAATGAAGACAAGGTGTTGATGAAAGATGCAAGCATATCTGTGGCTCAAAAAAACACAAATTTGCCAGAATTGAATTCAGATGGGAGTAACACCAAATCTGATTCTTCACTCACACCTCCCCAAAATGAAGAAGAAGAAAAAGTATCTGAACTTTTGTCACCCATAAAAGAAATTTATTCTCAACATAGTACGTGGAGTTCTGATCCTGCAAGTTCAAAAAGAGAAATATGTGTTTATGGAAAATCGTGCTATCGAAAAAATCCTGTGCATCTTCAGGAGTTTAGTCACCCTGGTGATTCAGATTATATGTCTCCTCCATCTTCTGATGATGAAAACAAGCCGGAGTGTGAATATGGACTTCAATGCTACCGAAAAAACCCATTGCACAGGAAGCAGTTCAAACACACTCGTAGAGTTACACCAAAACGAGCTAATGTTAAAAAGCTTAAAAGGGATGGTGAAAGTAGTGAAGATGACTACGACCTTGAAGACAGTTTTATGGATGATGATGACGAAAGCGAAGAAGATATTGAGAGTGAAGAAAGTGACTGGGAGCCTTCACAAGAAAAAGAAAAAAAAAGTCGAAATCACAATGATGATGATGAAGATGATGACGACATTGATGAATTGTTATCAAATGCCAAAAAATTTACAAAAAATAAAAAACTATGGAAAAATTAAGTTTTTGTTTTCAAGATGCACGGATCACTTGCGACTTTGTATAAGAAAAATGAGGTAAGACTTGTATACAGTATTTACAAATATTTTTTAACCGGCATCATTAACTCCTACCAAGTACCAACCTAGATTTTTAAAGAATGTAGATTTTGTTGTTCATTTGAATTTTTATTTGTTGGTGTTTTATTGCTGTCTTGATTATTTCGTTTGTGAGTGAATTTTGCAACATTTATTGTATTTTTTAACAGTTGTCTTTGTTTGCATTTTCTAAGGTTTTTGTATAGTTAAGTAGCATAATAAATGAATGAAGGATGATTTCATCACAGATTGAAACCTCAAAAGTGCAAAACTGTTCGTCAATGTTTTTTGTGTCAATTTTTTGTCAAACCACTTTTTGTGAATTTTTTCACATTGTGTCTTCAATGAATTTTTCTTTTCATCAACCTGAGTTAGTCAAAGATACTAAGGCTTGTTTACAGTGAACACGATGTAAGAGATTTTACCAAGTTCCTTAAAAATACTTGAAAAATGAAGTTCATTCATTTGTACAACTTGTTTCTAAAAATTACATTATCCAATTTCAAGTAGCTTTCCTAATTTTCTTAGTTTGTGTAAACGAAGCTTAAGTAAAGTATGACTAACAGGCAATAGAAAAATGTTATTACCCTTAGCGGTTGTTGTCAGAGATAGCAAGAAAAAAACATCCAAAGAATAATGAAAAAGTATTGCTGGAATAGATTCGAATCTACTGAATCCACTCAAATATCAACAATGTAGTGCTAGTCTTAGGGAATTGTCGACATTTTGTTGGAATAGTCACAGTATTACTGATAAGAATTTACGTAGTTTGTTAACTTCTTAGTTAAAGAAAGTAAAAGTTAACAAACATAACGTTAACAAATTTTTTTTACCAGTAATAGTTATCCCTAGAAAATGGTTGACAACGCTGTTCAATCTATCTTATTATTGAACTCTAAAGCCAGAAGTGAAAAAATAACACTGAAACAAATGTGACAACGGTGAAATATGGCAAAACATATATAAGGCATAAAAAAGTTAATTTCGAAATAAAATGCTAAACGTATGTATATTCTTCGTTCAAGGTTCTGAGCTATTTCAATAATATAGCCAGTGTGCTCCGAGATCTTCTGTCAAGCGTAGTGCGCGTGTGGTGTTACCAGCGCTGGGCAACGCTCTTTTAAAAAGAGCGTCGTTCACGCTCTTGCTTAAATTAATTATATCAATGAAAAAAAGGCGTCGCTCTTTTTAGCGATTAAAAAATATTTTCACTTCGGTACATTTTCGAAAACCAATCGCATAAATATGTTGTAAATTTGTATACTGTAAAACGTGTGTCTAACTGCAATTGCTTATAATTATTTGTTGTGAATATTATAGGGAATTTGATGGAATTTCAGCATGCTGAAAAATTTGGTTTCAGTTAGACCTGCCACAAATGTTTAATAGACGAGTAGAGTATTACGAATCTTCTACAATTGTATATGCCGACAGTTAACAATTTATTAATCTTTACTTACAAATGACAATTATTATGAAAATCACGTAAAGGAGCTGCTTTTACGAAGGTTAGGTACAAATTACGTTATTACCCAACCTACTTTTTGATATTATTTTATGCATACAAAACATCGATAACTAGCTTTTTATCCGTATACATTCACTGTGTAAACGCAATTGAAATGCCTGCGATATCTGCACTCGGCTCTTGGCCCGCATTGCCATTTTCCGAAGCCGGGCAATAGCAGAAAACAATGTCTGTCATGTGACTTAATAATAGGGATGGGCCGATACGGACCCAAACCCGAATAGATTCGCCAAATATCGCCTTAATGGAAGATTCGGGCGAACACGAACACCAACAATGGCGAACCCGAATACAATATTACTTATAAATTTACTGACTTTCGTAAAAAATGATGATCTAGTTTCCCGACAATGCTAAACTAGAGTCAGCAGTACTTACAATGAAGGTCGTTTTCCTAACGATTTTGCTTTTTCGATCGTTTTTTAAACACTATTTTTTTAAAGAAAGCGATTTGCTTATCGATTACGTCATTTTAGAAGCAAGACTTGACAACTTCTGGAGGACATTTTATTGTTTGGTTCTAATACGAATAGATTCGGGATTCGTTCGTGTCGACCTTCATGATATTCGGGTTCGCACGAACCCGAATAATGTTCCTCGCGGCACATCCCTACTTAATAACCAACCTTTGATAACTATAACTATTATAATATTTGATAACTATTTTATAAATCGAGTATGGAAAGTATGGCAGTGATACCGCAAACTGTTAAAGTGATATCAGACTGCACAAAGCCCACCAGAAATAATGCTTTCGCGTGTCGTGGAAAAGTAGACCACCACACACGACGTCGATAAAGTTACGATAAGCAATTAAGTTTAGGAAAACTTTTGTCGGAAATCAAGTTCGATTAATAATAATTAATAAGCAATTACTTGTCATATAAACCTGCTTTGCCAATGAACAATGATGATATCACAATACTGTATTACCATAAAACAACGCGCGCAGAAGCAGGGAAAGTTACGTAATTACTTACAGCCATGTAAATAACGTAATCAAAATTCTAGTTACGTGTAACACTACTTTCAAAGCACATATCGGTCAAGTTGTTTGGATAACCGCAACGTGAAGCAAATTACGACACCATGATGACAAGTTGACAATTGGGGTCATAGTTGTTAGCTTAAAAAACAAAGCGTTTATATCGAACCGCCATAACAAGGTTCTCACGTGCTGTGCTTAGTATTGCGTGTGATGAGTATTTTTCATCATTAACTTTGCGAAGCAAAAATTACGCTTAAAATTATTCTCAAAGCAGCCATGTTTTTATTCACTGCATAAAATCATAGTCTTACGGCAGTCGGAAAAACTTAAACTTTTTTCAATCCAACCATTTGTGTCCATTTTGTGGGTACAGAGCGTTGTTTGTGCAAAAAAGAGCGACGAGCAAATAAAACTTAAAAAGTAGCGCGCTCATGGTTCCGTTCTCATGTTGAAAAAGCGTCGTTCCTGAAAAAATGGAGCACCACCAAAAACAAGTTATACATACGCTACTATGTACTTACGTTGGTAAAACTGCACGCCACTTTTACACAAGAATCGTGGAACACACGCGCAAGAACCATGGGGTAAACTTGTTGTCAAAAATCATGTCATGTTATGAATTGCCAACATGCATAGACAAGCTCAATAAAAACTTGCGAAAATGTAAAAAATGGTGAATGCGAAATTCGGGAAGCTCTTTGAATCCGACCCTTAACATACAGGCCTACGAAAGTAGCTCATCGTTTTTTTAAATGTTTACAATTGGACTTGCATGTAGCCAGCGCTCTGTGTTATCTGGTAATTATCATTTCCGCCATTACATTCAATACCGAGCTACGTATATGTTACCTTTACACCTCGTTTTATTTTTAATAACGCCAATGCCTTAGCAGCTACTAATATTACTAATTCTATGGTCATGTCGGAGGTTTAAGTTTCGCGTCTTTTTGTATAATTACTCCTCTATGGAGTACGTATAAATACTTACTCACTCTATAATTTATTTTACCACTTTATTGTTCGTATATACTCTGAAGAGAGTCAAATGTTTATGCTCGAAACCTAATGTTAGTTTTATTTCGTTAATGAATATGATTCCTGTGTTTGTTGCAACCTTATGATTTTAAAAATCGACTTCGACTCTTCCGAAATTGAATTCTTTTCGTCTGATAATTTAATTAATTCTAAACTTTTGTAAATTTTGCGAGTTTTTCAGTTAAAACAACTGAGCACGTCAATTGACGAACATACAGTATATACATTCTTTACATTCAATGTACAAAGAGTATGTTTGCAACAGGTATGCAGAATCTCTACGTCAGAGAATAGAGCAATGTTGTTAAGTGAACTTTGTTTGAGTCCAAATCGAACACTGCGCTGTCACATCCATACTGAGATATTGTTCTCCATCATCATTTCAACTTAATTTTAAACGGCCACAGATTAGGAGTAATAAACTAGTGAACTACGGCATGGTATCCTATTCCCACCGCTGCCAGGGTCCGGATGTAACGACTAACGATACTGCACCAAAATTTCATGAACCAATACAACCGAACAGACTTGTGTTTTTGTTTTTATACTAGGGGAATTCCCCAGGTAACAAACCGACCGGTGGTTAGATCACCATTTTTTTATTTCAAGGTCGAACTTAACAACAAGTTGATTGTTAAGTAAAAGATGCACAGGCGGTTAGATTTTAGAGTATAGAATTAGAGTGGTATTAAGATCTGGCTATGTTAATCTTAGTTTATTTGGCAACCACTCCGCTTATTATTTTTTCCTAGGCACCCACTAATGGAATCGTTGTTACATATTTCTTTTTAATTTTTTTATTGTCAATGCTATTAAAATACAGCAGTCCTTACCACCATCGCATTTGACTGTGCACCAAAGAGGTGCGGTATCGTGCTCTTCCCGTGCTACACAAACAATATTTTGGTTCTTAGCTGCTATTCACACATGCGCATTTATAACAGTCAACCAATGTATTATAGTCTGCCAGTAAATTTGATGAAACCTTATTTGGTACCTTTAAGCATGTCCTCAATGTTTTCTTGTTTGCATTTTAGGTTTAGTGGCTTTGCTAACCTCCATTGTTGTAGCACCACTGTAATTTATGCCTTACACGTATTAAGCCCTCAAGGCTTTGCCACCTTTTCTCATTCATTGATTGTTTGTGAGCGTGCTTGTTTGACCAGTGTACAACAAGGTTAGCACCATACTTTTCGTTCCCCAAACTCAATGGTGAAAAATAAATTATACGAAATAATTTTATTCTTTAAAGATTGATTAATCAATGTGTTATTGCTTGTGGACTACTTCTTTGTTGTTACACTTTTCCATTTATTTGTTGTTTATTTACAACATAGTATGAAACCAAAATTCGTGAAGTTTTAATAATGAGACCAACCAACCCACTTAGCAAACAGTTTGTTTTGGGAATAGCACATTGCCATATTGAAAAGGTTGCTTTTCCTGCACCGAATAAGTACACCAACAATTTGTCCACCAACATTTGGAAAACACAAACATAATACCCGTAATATATTGTAGAATATGGAAAAAACGTTAATGTTGTGCTGGTAAATTGGTGCGTGCACCAATGGTGTAAAATTTGCAAAAAGTAACTTTCAGTGTTGCTACAACAGTTGAAGGTTAGCATGGCTACTAAACCCAAACAAGATAAGTTAAAACAACAAAATAAATAAAGAGAAAACAGATGCCAACATTAATACTTACATCAGTATCCATACAAGTAAACGTTAAGTTCATGCTGCAATATGTGTGCGTGAATCTCCAACAGAATATGCAACTTATATCGCAATATATTGGAGTAAAATGCAATACTTGTACTGGGTAGCTTCAACATTTTATCTGATGTTCAATAATAATTGAATTAGAAAGTATAACGATTGAAGTCAGGAAAACAAGAAGGACTATTTGAATATGTGCATGTGCTTTTCACTATAGGCTGTTGTTTTAAAGTTTTCATATCCAGAATTGTCCAAGGTTTAGATATTAGATCTAAACTTTTAAATTTGTAACCAAATCTAGCAAAAGTGACAGTTGATGATATTGTCAAAGTAATAGGCAAAAGATAGCAGTTTCAGGCCACATATTATTTATCAGATATTCTATGATCATTAAACTTGGTATTGATATGTCTCATTAAACATAAAATACTTAAAATTTTTATTGATTCTTTTTATGAAGTTGACCAAAACCTAAAATAATTTAACTTTATTGCATTTTTATTGTTTTCCAAGCAGATAACGTTTTTTGGGCCCAATAATGGTACGAATAGGTTTAATTAATTATTTTATAGCCAAATCCGTGGCTTTTTGGTCCAAAAAAGTGATAAGTGTCAGTTTGGTTAACAAACCTGGAAAAAGTTGAAAGTGTTTGATATTGTTGCTAAACTTTTTTACAGCATTTCTTCATTGATGTTGGCTTGTTAGGGGAATGAATCTTCACTTTTATTTTTCTGTGATTACCTTGGATTCTTTTATTTCAGCAGGAATAGTTCAGTGGCTTATCCAGATATTACGGGTAGGCTTACCCACAGTTGCGTAGGTATCAATCATGATACAGATGAATCCTGCTCTGTATTTATCAGTAGCCCTTGTCAGCATAGTGCTGCTAGTGAAATATTTGACCCCATGGTATCGTTTGAGGAAGCAGGGACAAAAAGCAATGGAAGGAATAATCGGACAAGAGCCTCATTGGCTGTTTGGAACTTTGACACAGGTACTATTGACATTCACAGTATTAAGACTCTATCAATGCTCTGGTCACCAAAATTAACCTTGTTTTTTATTTAAATTAACTCTTTACATTCCTTACATCTATTCTATGCTATTTATTTTCTTCTTGATTTTTATGTTAGTTATTAGCCATTAAAGTGAGGGTCAAGTCCAAAAACAAGTTGACCTTAAATCAAAGAGTAGTTATCGGTAAATGTACTGGAGCAAGGATATGTACTAATATGTAGTGGTTAAGAAGTTATTGCCATAAATAAACGGCAAAAAACGCAAATTTATCACTTAATTATGATGAGGTCACAATAACAGAAACAATAGGGATGACTCAAGTTTTTAGATCAAGTATGAATAGAATGTTTTGTGTGGCCAACAAGTAAGCAGTATTAGGTATAATAAAAGCGTACTTAAGTGTATAACAAGAACATTTTGTGTGAAATAAGCCTAAACTAGCTTACCGTTGGTGTATTTGTACTGGTTAATGTAGTTGCTAACCTACTGTACAGTTCAGTCTTGGCTGTTGGCTTCAGCCTAATCCGGCACTAGTAACTACGGCAAAAAAGAATGCTTTACCAGTTCATGTGCTAGCATTTGTGACATTCCTGTGCTGAAAACAAACATTACCTGCCGCTAATCACCTACCTATGGAGGCGTATTCCATCTAAAACGCTATAGCTAGCCTACCACTCCTATCATATCTAATACATACCCCAGTCATTAAGCATATTGCTTTTACATTGTGACCTCATAATGGCCGCCCTTTTCGTCATAATAGGAGGCTAAATTTACGATATAATTTTGGCAATAACTACATAACCACTGCATATTATTAAAAATTCTTCCATCACTATGTTTACTGGAATCTAATCTTTGATTTAAGGCCAACTTATATTTAGACTTGCCCCTTACTTTAACTATTTGCTATATTCACAAAAATAGTGCTCAGTAATGGCTAAGAGTGAGACGATATGAGCCCAAGCCCAAATATACTTGTCAAATAATGGTCTAAGGTTTTCTGTGAGATACAAGTGAATACTTATCGTATACCAATATAGCATTCCCAATGTAATGTTACTAAAATACTACCAATTTATTGAGTTTTGGTAAAAAATTAAATAGAAATGAAATATCATAAAGAGCTAATAAAACAGGAAGATTGTTGAATTCGTGATATAATATTGTGCTAGGCTTTAAAACTTACAGCGGAAATGTTGAAACGGTGTTGGACTACAACATATATATCTTATTTGTCAGTGCTTGAGATAGGGTAAATGATTTTCCATGCTTTACACTCAATACAGACTAATTGAGCTTGTGCACCACCATCTACCAAAATATAACATCTACCTAATATCTACAAAATACGTTTATATTGTACTAAAATGATACTCAAAGAATTTTAAGAGGCGTCTGTAACACTGAGAGCAAATGTTCCATAGAAGTAGAGTGTCTATGGTGCTAACTATCTTAATCATTCTTAACTGTTTTTTTTTTATAAATTTATTCTAAGTCAATGGTTTAAGTGTGGAAGCAATGATATTTTTAGGATTGTGTTTGGACAAGTTACGTTTTCTCATATAATGCACACTGGGCACATCAATCGTGCAAAAAAATTTTGCGTTAACTTGCAAGAAATGGCGATGAATAAACTATAACCCCTGTTGTTGCTTTCATTTTATTGTTTCATATGAAGTTATTTTTCAATTATAGCATTTACATTTTATTGAGATTATTTTTTTGTAAGAGCTTGCTAACCGCTCTTTTAAAAAGAGCGTCACTCACGCTCTAGCTCATCAATGAAAAATAGAGTATCGCTTGTGCTTTCGTTCTTCTATAAAGAAAAGAGCGTGCTCGTTTTGCCTCCCATACTCCTGCTGTTTTTAGCAATTTTTCACTATGGCTCGTTTTCAAACACCAATCACATTGGTGTGTCTAACTGCAACTGTAATTGCTTAACATTATTTACTGTAAATGTTATCGGAAATTTCATGGAAGTCTATGCTGAAGAGCTTTGTTTTGGTCACACCTTTAACAAACGATTGATAGATGAGTAGAGTATTCGAACTTTCTGGAATTGTCGATGCCGGCATTCAACAAATTAATATTCTTCACTTTCAAAGCACACATTGGTTAAATTATAAAAATAACGGCAACAAGAAGCAAACTATGATAACAACCTGGCTCATTTTTGTCTGATTAAAAAACAGTGTTTATATCTATATAAGTGTTTATATCGAACCATCTTGACATGGTCTAATGTGCTTAGTGTTGCGTTTTGTTTAGTTTTCACCATTAATTTTGCAGAGTGAAAATCGTGTGTGAATTCAGTCTCAAATGCTCAGTCAATTTTTTATTCACTATATAAAATTATAGTTTTACAATAGCCCAAAAACCTAAATTTTTTTTTAATCCACTCATTTGTATCCATTTTGTGCGTTCACAACATTATTTGTGCAAAAAAAGCAACGAGCAAACCTTTAAAACCTTTAAACATTAAAACATTAAAACTTTAAACCAACCTTTAAAAAAAGCGTCGCTCTTAAAAAAAGAGAGTGCTATTGTGCCCACCTCTGTTTTTTCCCATGCTCTATCTTTGGTGTAGTATAGATTTGTATTGAATTTAGTTTAATTTATGCATTTTATCTTTAGCTTCAACTTTCTGAAGCATCTTTTCTTGATGCCTTAAAGCAACTTAATGAGACAGGTCCCAAAATTGTCCCGCTTTGGATGGGACCTTTTCTGTGGTATCTTGTGTTAGTTCATCCCCATGTTGTGAAACCACTTTTGGAAACAGCTGGTGAATAAAGTAATTTAATTAAGTCAATAGAGTTGTTGAAGGTTTTTATGTGCAGTTATGCAATTTTGTTGTACATCCAATTTTTGGACCTAAAGTTTTCATCCACTAAGATTTTCTGTGATTGCTTCCAGTCATTCTTGTTTTGTATGATCCCTGAAGCTAATGTTATGTATTTTTTTCCTTGCAAAGAACCCAAGGATGAAATAGGATATGGGTTTTTACGACCATGGATTGGAGATGGGTTGTTAGTTAGCAAAGGGAAGAAATGGCATCGAAATCGACACCTGCTTACCAGAGCTTTTCATTTCGACATCCTGAAAGGGTAAGTTTGATCATAATGGGAATGGATAAGGTAATATATAAAAGTGAGTGGTCAGTTTCATATCTCCCATCATATGCTATTATATACAAACATTTTTGATATTAGAAAAAATTGTTTTCTTGTATTTAAATTTTAAAGGACTAGATTCAGTTTGAAAGTATCATAATGTTACTTTCAAAATAGCATTTTACTCATATGTGTGCATGATGTGTGAAGTTTATTTGAATCTTAGATACATGCAATCATTTAATTCTTGTGCAACAACTATGCTGGATATATGGGATTCCAAACCTAGGGGACGCACCATTGAAATGTTTAAGCCTGTAAGCCTAATGGCGCTTGACAACATGCTGCAATGTACAATGTCGTTTCAAACAGGTTGCCAAACAGACAGGTAATTGAGCTATTTCAGAAAAAAGATAAAGTAGAAATAGTTTTTTTGCTATAGTTGTGAAAATGCTTCTTTAACTAAAACAACAATATTTCAGACAGCAAAGCAATAGCAACCATAAAGAGTTTTGAATGTTATTATCCCTAAAGGAGTTAATGCACTGTTTATAAATTTATAGTCAGGCTCATAAAATCTGTGAGCTTGTTTGCTGAAGGTTAAATTTTGCTTGTTCAAGCAGTTACATTCAGCCCCATCAAAGCTGTTTTCATAGAATGGCGTTGCCAAGCGGTGATTTCTGCAAATATTTGGTTGCCCACAAAATAATTGGACTTTATTAAGAAAATCAAACAGATTTTTATTTTTCACCTGTATAATCCCCTGAAACTGCTAGCTCAACTAAGACAAGAGTGCCGTGTCGCTTGATGTAGATGAAGCTTTTGACAGTGTTTGACATTATGATAAAATTGTACAAAACTTTTCATTTTGCTATTTTTTTGTCCAACTAATGAAGCAAGTTTTTGAGTTGGTGATTTTTCATCAAAACTAGGCAAAGCATGTCTTAGCTTGTCTTAATTGTATTTCAGTTACATTGGCCACATAAAATTAAACAAAAAATATAGTTAATTTAAATTCCACAACTATTGGCTCAAGTGACTAAGAAGGGGCGCAACCATTTGAATTATTTTTTTTTGCAAAAAGCCTTACATATAAGGTTTGACTGAAGAATTTATATTTAGTTATTTTACCGCTTTTAACCTATTTCACCATTCAGTAATGATGAAACAAAAACTAAAGTAGCACAGAACATTCAACAACTTGTTTTTAACCTCATCGATATTAACTTTTACAATTAGAAACCTCAATTTTGTTACGTCACAAAAATGTAAGTAAATTTACAAAAATTCCTGGTTGTTAGTTTCTACTTTTATGAATAGGTCAACGGCCTTAGAAAAGAAGCTTAGTTTATTTATTTAAGCTGAAAGCTATTTATCAGAGATTCTTGAACCGGGTACACGAAATCAACTTTTAAGCTATGTTTGCAAATTCATCACCCTCTTGTTTTGCAGTTGAATTTAGATATAATTTACATACACTCTTACTTTCTTTGGTACATTTGATCATGTTAGATTAAGCATAATATTAGCCTCACAGTTGCAGACTACTAAGCATGCCTAGCTTCTACTTTAGCTCCAAAATTTGATATGTACGTTTAATTGCGTATAGAGAAAGACATCTAATACAAAAACTTAACATCCACGATGGAGATAATAACTGCCACATTTTATTGATTGCAAGCACAAGTTTTATGCTACATTTTTAAAAGGAGTAAGCTACATACTCAGTTAATGAAATATACTGGGTATAAACAAAATCGTTAATCAAGCTAGCCCAAATTGGCGATTGGGAAATATTCTTTTTACCAACTACAACACATACTGCACTTGTATTTCTACATTTACAGTAATGAAACCAAAGTTCTCACACATTATTTTACAAGTTTATATACTGTAACTATACTGCAGTCCCAATTTTTTCTAAAAAAGTTCAATTTAATATGACAAGACATTAGTTTGCATCTCATGGATCATTGTCATCATCATTTATTAAATCCAACATGATGGACCACGAGATTCACACTGACAAATTTAGTGAGTTAGAAGCTTGAAAGGTTAGCAACCGTGGCAATAGAACAATTGTTCTTTCCGTTTAGAAATACCGTACCCTATTTTTGAGCTGTAGAATTATAGAGAAATGTAATGCTATGATTTAGTTTATTGTTTGTCTATCGTTTTAGTTTACTATACTTGCCTATGACTTTAAACAACATGCATATTTTAAACCACTTATATACTTTTCTGTTTTTATATTTCCTTTTTAGCGGTGAAAACAAATACATCAAAGCAGTATTTGAGATGGGTGAAACTGTCATGAAGCGGGTATTCAATCCTTTGGTGCATCCAGACTTTTTATTTTATCTGACACCTCGTGGCAGACGATTCAAAGCTCACTGCGATTATGTGCATGAATTTGATGAAAAGGTCTGCTGCTGTTATGATATGATTGGTGTGAACAGTAAATTTCAACTTTATATTTGGAACATTCCCCTTTAACAAAGTAACACATCCTTAAATTTTTGAATAAAAAACAAAATTTTTTATAAAGGAGAGAGTGTGAGCTTGCATGTGCATGTTTGATAAATCATTTGTCTGAAAGTGGCAGATACTTATACTCAACATTGTCATTTCATTATTGCATACTAATATGCGTTTTTTACAGATTATTGCAGAAAGAAAGGCATACATTCAGAAAATCACATCAAATTCAGAAAGAATGAAAAATGATGCTGATGAAAATCAAAACCTATCACTTTATATGAAAATGTCCAAAAAGAATCTTGATTTTCTTGATATTCTGTTGTTAACAAAGGTGTAGTGACCAGCATGTGTTTTATTGACAAGCTTCGCAAAGTCAGTAACCTCACAAAACTGTTACTTAGGATGAAGATGGCAAGGGTTTATCTGACAGAGAAATCCGAGATGAGGTTGACACTTTCTTGTTTGAAGGCCACGACACCACAGCAAGTGCACTTTCTTGGGCATTTTACTGCTTTGCAACTTATCCGGAGTGTCAGGAAAAATGCAGAACTGAGGTTCAGAAGGTTCTGGGAAACAAAAAATATATTGAATGGTGAATAAATGATAAAAACATTTGTTTTATTTTGAGTGTATAGACCAGGGGTGGGCAACATACGGCCCGCGGGCCGGATCCGGCCCGCGACGGGATTTTGAGCGGCCCGCAGACAGTTTCCGGTCTTACATGATAATGTGGTCTGCGGTCACATTCTGCCGCAATCCCTGTATTGCGTCACTGAATAAGTCCAAGTTTGCCAACCTGAGAAAGATGGCCATAAATCTACTTGTTCTGTTCGGGTCTACATACATTTATGAGCAAACATTTTCGACCATGAACATTAATAAGACAAAGCTGCGTTCCAATCTATTCAGGAATCCGGCCCGCCAAGTACTTCATTTTCTCATATCAGGCCCGCCGACCGAAGAAGTTGCCCGCCCCTGGTATAGACTTAAAATGAAGTTAATTTAACATTTATAGGGTGTAGTGCTTTCAACCTATATGATGATGTTATACACTAGCGCGCACAGGAAAATCTTTAGTGCAAATGACAAACACAGTGCGGATGAAAATTGCATTTCATTTAATCTCGATTTTTCACGGTAATAATGCTGTAGTTAAAGTTTGTTTTTTTGTTAATAAGACAAATTTTTTTATTGCATTTTTTCGTTTATTTTCATATCACTGTTGTTATTTGGCAACATCGGTTGATCGTAATCATGGTTAATCATGCGGCGTTTTGTGAACCAAAAAAGTGCGAACCAATCTCCTAAAGATTAAAAAGTACTGATACAGTCATGCAGTATAACTGATCATTTAAAGTTCTACTTGTGTTATATTGCTTTTTAGGAATGATCTTGCCAAGCTTTCATACTTGACAATGTTTATCAAAGAGGTTCTCAGGCTTTACCCACCTGTATTTACAATGGCTCGAAAACTTTCAAATCCTCTAACAATCAATCGTGGTTTTGGTGAAGATCAATTTTGTCAAGCTGAATTTCCCGTGAGTACCTGTGCTTATTTGATTTTCTGATTAGTAATCACCAGAAAATAGCATTTAGAGATTTAATAATAGATTACCTAATAGGATTTTAATTTTATCCATTTCATACGCCCAGCCTCCTGCTGCTGGGCGCACTTTAGGTCCGGGATCAAGTTTTAATACACCAATGTTTATGTTGCATCGCAATGCTGCAGTATGGCCGGATCCAGAGGTAATCATTTTTCTTTCATGTTAGGACTGTTAGGTATTGTCATCCTGTTTGTAATGAATGGTACAGCAATACTGTTTATTCAAGGCCCAGGCTTCACTATAAACATTTACACAAACACTTGGTCTGTACTTCAACAGCGGCCGGTAAGATACAGACGACCACTGGTTCGGTAATCCTGCTGCAGCTACTATAAAAAATAAATTGTGCAAGCATCGTACAAATCTACCATAGTTTCATTTTTTTTACAAATTTTTGTAACATTTTTTACAAATACAGTAAGTATCTATCTTGAGGTTGCTTAAATGTCAACAAACATTTAGCATTTTAGGATGCTTTTATGAACTCATTAAAATTGCCTTATTGTTTTCCTTTTTGCTTCATAAGGTATTTGATCCCTTAAGATTTACCCCAGACAACAGCAAAGGACGATCACCATATGCCCACTTGCCCTTTTCAGCTGGACCAAGGTAAACCTGCAACTCTCTTTTTGCGTAGCTTGTTCAGTTTTGCAGAGCGTAGCTTTCAAATTGTATCCTATGGTATGTCAACAGCTATGTTTAGTCGTAAGATCGCTGAGGTGTTTTTAAACTGGCTGCTGGCAGTGGTATCCTGGACATACAGCCGTATCAAACCGAGCCTTGCATGTTTTAGAAATTGTATTGGACAAAAATTCGCCATGGCTGAAATGAAAGTGACTCTGAGCAAAGCCTTGCAGAGATTTCGGTTCTACATTGATGAGGAATGTCCCAAACCCGAAATTCAGTTTAGCATCGTACTAAAAGCTAAGAAGGGCATACACATCAAAGTTGATGCACTCTGAAACCTATAATCTGCCAGTAACGTGCAAGATGCTATCAAGTTTTCGTACAACATCAGTGTCATTGTTATTTTTGTAATAATTGAAATATATAATTTTTCAAATACAATTCTCAACAAACTTCGTAAACTCAGGACGTCGGGTTATATATAGGGCTGTTGTTAGTTGCGTTAGAGTGAGAGCTTACACTGAGTAAACTTGAATGAACCGTGCGTTGCTGCGTGAAGTGTTTGCATTGTAAAAATGATGCAAACAAAAATATTCATTCAAATGGTCTTTCTTGGAGTTGGATCAAACCACCTTATAAGGTTTAATATTTCCACAAGGAATTTTCACTATTACGTTACCTAGTTCTCTGTATTCATTTCTCATTCCGACAGAGTTAACTACATGGTGGTGGGTACCGGTAGTACTGCCGTACTAATTCCATGGTCTCTATATACAATTTCCATAATATATAAAGACACGCTATTTCGGTACCGGTACCGTCGTTACATTTGGAAAAAAGTACAGAATACCTGAACCGAATTAGTTTGTTCAACAAATTGTAGTCGGTCCCAGTACTTTTAAGGTGATTACAGTACTTTAAGTTTTTGAGAAGTAGGCCTATAATTTTCAAAAGTTTATTTTAATTAATAATGCCAACTTTAAACGTGCACTGTTCTTTTTTAATCTATAAACGTCTGATAAAGTCGCAATGAGTGAAGTCACATATGTTTTGACCAAGAGTAACTTGTAGCTGTGCCATAATAAGAGCATAAATTGTTCTTGCAGCAGGAGAAAGTAAACTAAATAACAAAAGTGAAATCAACCAGGGTCGATTTGCACGGTTGAAACAAATATATTTCACCTATGTGTTTCTATAGGCACCATCAGTCTGTCGGAATAAATAAAATAACATAAAAATACGATCATAACCGAAGATCGTGGTCAGTGGTCGTTTGTCTCTATACTGACCGCTGTTTGAAGTGTCAATCCAGATTTGCTATAAATCTTTATCTTAAAAAGTAAAACTCGAATCACGTTAGGGGATATTCCCCATATAGAACATAGGTTACTTTCGAAAATATAAACATAAAGGGTCGTTTGTTTATAACGGTCCGGGTTTACCAGAGATAGATAAAAACTCGCCTAGCTTTTACCTAAGTTGAAATTCAGTTAGGGCAATGCACTGAGGGATGTTAGCAATAAGAATTTTCGTAACCACGGTAAAAGCACGGTTGTTTGCCAGTTCTGGGTAAAATTAACCAATCAATCATTTATTTTTCGTCAAAAGCGCGGTGGGGACAAACAATCAAGCCAGTTGTTACTAGCACGCGCCAATGAACGGGAAAAAGTGACGAAGCCGAAAAGGCCTAAACGTGCTCAAGAGAAATAACGTTAATATTTGCTGGTAACAACTAGCACGGCCACTAAACCTATAATTAGTTAAATCCATAAAACATAAGTTTAAAAAGCAAAAATTAAGCAGACGAGCAGGTGGTGCGTTCAAACAACTGATGAATGAACATTGCTTCAATGCTGTACATCAGTAGATGGGTAAAGAAACCCCATCCTGGGCAAGAGCCCGATTTCTGTTGGCTATTGCACTAAAGAAGGGTGTTGTTGATTAGCCCGAGTTTGTACAGCAAGAATACACACCAATGATGATCTTCGGAATTCTCTAGTACATCGACAATGATGTATGGAAAAGATGCCAATGCTGTCCAATAGATGGTAGTTCTGAAAGGTGACCCCTCTTGGTCCAAAGCTAAAGACTTGAGTGGCGCTGTTGGTGACGTTTCGATCCAGTAAATGGTTCCAGTGTTTTCTCTTGAAAATATGAAAAAGCGATCTGCAGTAAATATCCAAAACAGTTGTGTAATGAGTGTTGAAAATTTACGAGTTAATAACTAAACAGACTGACGTATAAATTTCAAAACCGATTCAAAATTTCGAATACCATCATCTTTTCAAAATGCTTTATCAAAAGGTACTTGTTATGCGCATGCTGGATGCTTACTGTCTATGTCTAGAGCAGCGGTTCCCAAACTTTTCTAAAAATTTTGCCCGGCGGACCCTTTGTATTTATTTCGCGGCCCTATAAAAATCAAAGAATGCTATAGGAAATATGCAAACACCACACCAATGAAAGTAAAAGAAAAAAACTATCAAATACGGTAAGCGTTTAATGGGATGGGTGCACTTGTTTTGCTGCAATTAACTCATCAATGTTTGGCTTGGTTTTGGACAGCGCAACTCTCATGTCACGTACTACATCCAGTCGGTTTCGGTATTTGTTTTTCATATTGAGTAGAGTGGAAAAGGCTGCCTCACACTCATAGGTGGTTACAAAAGGAACAAGGACTTTCAGAGCATCTTGGAAAGATTTGGATATGACTGTCCCATTTCTATCCAAAATAGCAGCTAGTACAGCATAATAGATGCTTTATGATGTCACAAAAGACTAATAATGATGACAGATAGCAAATTATCGGATCACAATCATTGCTGTGCATTGCGGACTCTCTGAAACTGCTTTAAAGCCTTAAAAATTAATTCTCATTGCGGACCTTCTGAAACTGCTGTACGGACCCCAGTTGGTCCGCGGACCCCAGTTTGGGAACCGCTGGTCTAGAGTTTGGCAACCACAAATTTGGTGGCATTGGGTTGAGGAAAGCTTTAACTATTTTGAAGTTAAATGAAAGATACAGCAAGTGAATGTGTTTTAAGAATTCAGTGAAGTCTTGTCCATATGATTACAGTTCCAGTTTTACTAAATGTTGCCTACACTCAATAACAGAACGTGATTTAAAGCCAGTAAACATTCATTAGTGAGAAACAAGTGAAAATATATACATAATAGAGAAGAACAAGCGTATAGTGCAATAAAATATATGAAAGTGCTTGGTGCATGATTCCTTTACACAGTGTATAATTACAATTGTCACATAGTGTCATGCAAGTGTGATGATGAAACAAAATAACGTTTTAATTTTTTATAAATGTCTTATTTTCCAAAAGTTTCAAACAATTAGGCAGAGAATTCCAAATTTTTAGTTCCATATATTGAATAGTTTGTTGAGTTAAGGATTTACTGTAGAAGGGAAGGCAAAAATTGTTTTGATTTCTTAGCGAATTCGCATGCTTCGATGAATTTATTCGGAAAAAATCTGAAAATAATGGAAGAAGCAATTGATGCTTAGCTTTGAACATGGTGGTGCATATTTCAATTTCAAATAAGATATTTATTGATAGAAAATTGCAGTCCTTCAAGGGATTTGAAGAAACTTTGGTTTTATAACCACATATTAGCTTGGCATACTTGTTGCATATTTTCTGAATATGTTTCAAAACCGATTGGTGAAGAAAAATTATTAAACTTTCAAAATCCGCGTGTCCAATGATGAAGTTCAATTACACCAAACCCGTAACTGAATCCAACAAACACAAATAAGCCTAGTGAGTCTTCAGGTCACCTTTTATCATTTTTTTGTAGCCTACTCAATTGTCTTGTGTTCCGCTGTTAAATGAACATAACCTAAGCATGCTCAGTTAAAACATGTTTTATTCTACCATATATCTAACCTCATCTCCAGAAGATCCGGACGTATAGCTTTTATTAACTATCTTATTGTTGGAGTATATAGGTGTTATAAAGTTTCCCTTGTGTTCTTTGTTGTTAAATCACTTTAAAATGGTCGCTTTTAGGTTTACTGTTTCAATTGCAGTTTAGCAAATGTAGACGGTTTATTGTCAATACCAGATCATGCTTTGGTAAGTCCTCAGAAAATGATATGCCATGACAATTATTTGGCTCGGTAGGCTAGCTGAGGGGTTAGAGCACTGGGCTTGTAATCATGCAACCCGCGTTTCATAGACTGTGGCACAACCATTGTAATAGTCTAGTATACAAGTGAGCAACCAGATGATTCACAATTGATGCAATCACAATTTGAGTAGCTGGGTTCTAGTATACAAAGACACTGTGTGGTTGTGCACTTGTATGCTAGACTCCATTGTAATACCCTTTTCCGATTAATTAATCCGGCCTGCCCTAATATTCAGCCTGCCAAAAATGCACCTCTCATATTTTGTCTTGTTATATAGTTAGCGCATACTAACATTTGAGAAACTAACTTACTCAACTTAACTAAAGAACCTAATTAGTCGAAGAGTTTCAAACATATAACAAGAATACAATTTTATATTATAGACCTATCTACGTTTTTATTTACAGACTTGTCAAGTATTTATTTAAGTTTAGAAAATATATGAGCACTTTTTATCATGGATGTGGTTGTGAGAATAATAGTGGCATTGTGCATAATTGCTTTCTTTTATTTGATCAAGTTATTTATGCCTTTATTTGCCATGAGGCGTAAAGGACAAGCTATGCTAAAGGGAATAGACAGTACTAAGCCTCATTGGTTACTTGGACATTTGTTGGAAGTAAGTCAGATTATTTTTCCAAGTTTTATACATACATCATATACATGTAAATTTTTTGTCAAAAGTTTATTTTGCTCTTACAGCAATTTAAATAGAAAGCCATTGTGGAATGTCCAGTCCATGCTTACAATATACATTCATATGTGCATGCTTCATTTTCCTTACACACGCCCACACAACAATTTGCAATAGACATGTAAATAAGAATTTGCTAACTGGATGCAAATTCAAAATAAAGAAAGAAAATGTGTAAAAGGTTGCTTGCATTACAGAATGTTGTATTTTAGCCTGTGCCTGCACCGTTTCTCATGGAAACTGTAGTAATTAAGAAATATAATTGTCGCACTCGGTTTAAGGTAAATAACATGCAATATAACATATAAGATATATAATAAGAGGTGATAATTATACCTTATCAGCGTGCTCTTACTCAAGAAAAATTTTTGGAACTTGCCAAACGTACTCGTCAATATCCAAAACTGAAGCCTTTCTGGTTGGGCCCATTCAAATGGTTCCTTACCTGTATTCATCCAGATGTTATTAAACCAATACTAGAGAGTGCAGGTATTGATTTTTTGTATAATACTATGCATTGGTTATGCACATTACAGTACATGGTCATTGAAAGAACTTTGTTGTGTAAGTGTTAGACTATCGGGTCTTTAAGAACTGAATCTAAAATTTTCTGGTTTTCATTTTCGAAACCAATATTATTTTGATTAGGGGGCCTGCCACCCTCTAGGTTGCAATTTTTTTCTGATAAATAAAATTCGTGTCCTCTTCATGAGTTGACTTTTCAGATTCGTTTAATGTTATTTACCTCCATTTACAATTACTTTACAAATGTTGAATCTTCATCTTTTGGGCTGCGAAGCGTTTTTGCTACGTCCCATTGATCAAATTAATATACAGTATCGCCATAATGTTTTCATGTGATCGCATTGCCTTTTCTTTATTAAAAACAATTAGTGTGTTATATTTTACTTTCATTAGTTCGGCTGTTTGCAATTACTCCACATACTTTGCATCTTCACCCGCTGAGCTGCAAAGTGTCTTTGTTACTTCCCTACGATTAAGGTAATATCACTATTATGTCGTCTCATAATAAACTAAATTGTCCCATTTCATCTTACCATTAAAACATCCTGTTACATGCTAACACTCCATTACATGTTTACTTTTTGACTCTATAAATAAAAGTTTTTCTTTTTATAAGCATGATGCTTACAAGCATACCCAGCCTGATTTGAACATGTTACATTATTTTAATTCTTTTCACCTGGTGTATCTGGTAGCAATTCATTTATTTAAAAGATATATGTATGATTTAATCATGCAAAATTCTTAATGGGGGCCATACGTTTGTGGTAAAACTTTTCGACCAAGTTGTGGGTTTGCTACCCTACTTGTCAATTATAGGTTATTCCAGTTCAAGCCCACAAATAATATCTTAGACAGTTTTTAAAAATACTGATTGTAGAAGAAGCAGTAAGTATTGGGGTTTGTAACCAGCAACATAAATTGCAAATAAGTAACTAGTTTAAAATATTTTAAATTCAGAATTTCAAATTTTATTTTAGAATAGTTCCAATGTAAATGTGTAAAACATGTCCACTGTAGAGGTCGTCTGAGGGCACATCTATTATAAGAGATTAAGTTGAAATTGCAGTTTTCATGTCAAACATCGCTATAGTAGTCACTGACTAAAACAGTTTACATATTAAAGATAACACACCGACATGATATTCAACATGCTCTGATAGCAACAGCAATAAGAAAATATGAAATATTACTTGTATGTTCAGGCTTCCGATCGCGAACTTGTGTTCAGACGAAAATACTGACACAAATAAATGACTCAAGTAATTAAAGTCGTCATAGCCATTTAATTCAAGGTTTCTATGATTCAGTAAAAACAAAAGTTGGATTCAAATCTTTTGAGGTTTGATTTTTGCTGGATTTAGTATTCTGTGATGTACAATGCTACTTGTAACTTTGCAGACATCTTCAGAAACAAATTCGTTAATGAACTAAAGATTTTTTTTTCATGCAACAATCACAGCTGTAGTGTTCGTCCATTATTTTTTATAACTTAACCATAAAATATTATTAAAAAAACTCTTTGCCTGGTATGCTTTTCCTTTTTTAACTGTATATTTTATTTTTATGATTATTTTTTTAGTTTAAGGTTAACACAAATCCAATTTGTTTTAGCTCTCGCTTCTCACTTTTCTATGAACCTGTAGTTTTGAAGCCTGCACGATTATATTTTTCTGATCATACCTACAAAACTTTTTGCAGACCCCTAGGCCAGAACTTTTTCCCAATTATGCAGCTTCATGCTTTTTATTTTGTAAACATTGGCATGAAAGTAATGCATTGGGTTCATTGATATAATTTATGAATGAATAAATGAAATATATTTGTTGATATAAATAATATCTATTGTAAATTGTAAGTCAACTCAAAAGCTAAGTGGTTCAAACACTGGCCTCACACTAATGGACCTTGTGTTCAGTTCTAATTTCGGGCATTATGTTATAAAAAAATACATAAAAAATAAGTGACAATCGGAACTTGCACAAAGGTTAGTTCGGTAACTTGTGTTCACGTAATGAGGACTCTTTACCCTGTTTAGTCTTGCAAAGACTTTCCTCAGCTTATAAGATTATCATGTTATACCAATCAGTGGAAATCTGACAAAGATTGATTTTCTTTGGCCACTACATAGGTTTAAAAAATGTATGGTAAATTTTTGTTAGAGCCAAAGGAAAACATGTCATATGGTTGCTTAAAGGCATGGATTGGTGATGGTCTTTTGGTAAGCAGTGGAAAGAAATGGCACCGGAATCGACACCTTTTGACCAAAGCTTTTCATTTTGACATACTAAAAGGGTTTGTATTTGTATGCATTATCTGTGGGGTATTTGAATCTCATAAACATGCCTACAGTCCACACACATGTACAATTGTACATACACAGTGTTGTTTTTATTCATTGCTCGATTTGGTATCATGGTTTATTAACATTACTATGTCAGCTAGTTTTGACTTTGGTGAAATACACTGTGGTGTTGATACTGTGAATAAATGTGTAGACTGATATAATTTAGCTACTTTGCTTTTGCTTTTAGGCACAGCCATATGTACACATGCTGCTGTATTTACAACACGCGTTTGTTTGAAGTTTATTTCTATGTTGTAGGTATACAAAATTGTTTAATCATTGTGCTGCAACAATGCTTGAAAAATGGAATCAAAAACTGTCAGAAAATCCAACTGAAATAGAAAACGATATAAGTTTGATGACAATGGACAGCATGTTGCAATGTATTATGTCACATAAGACTAATTGTCAAGTGGATAGGTGTGTATGCAAGCAACTTGCTTTTGATACCTGTTTATTATTAATTCCTTGCTATTAGCTTATTACTTTTAGTTTACATAGTATACAAAGCATACATTTTGTATCTAGGATAGGGTTGCCATACGTCAGGATTTTCCCTAACATGTCTGGGAATTTAATGTTGAAATCTGCGTCAGGGAGAAATGCTAAAATGTGCTTAAAAGTCCAGGATTTTTTAAAATTGTATTTTAGTCTAAGTTTTTCTAGGTTGCCACCTTTTATCCAACTTTTTCTTGGTTGCGAACATTCTCACCTCCTCAAAACTGTCTGCTTTAAATCTGTCGGCAACTCGTTTATGACGTAAGTTGTTTACTACCTTTTAAGATAAGATTTAAGATTTTTAAGAAAGAAATAAGATGACCATTGAGACAATGCCAGAAATTTTAACACTTTAGTACAACTTCAAAAGCATGTCTTGTGGGGAATTTTATGTGTTTTTGAAGTCCAACAAGAGCTTGTTCAAAAAAAAATCAGATCTTCGGAAATGTACGATTGGTATGAGGGAGAGTAGAGTATTGTTTATAAACTGCTATACCAGGGGTGGGCAAATGTATTCAATGGAAAAGCTATATGCAGAAAATACAAGTACCAGAGAGCCTCAAAATTAGTTTTAGTTTTAGTTAGTAATAGTTTTCTTCCCACTCTAGATTAAAACCTCTGTTTTCATCTTCACATTTTCGTTTTTTGCTAGCATTAGATGTCATCGTTTTCATTTTGCAGTGTATTTAAGTAGACTAAACTGAGCTAAACCTTACTGTCTTAGCAAAGAAATTGCGTTGACTTGCTGTTAACTAACTCCTCAGATTCTATGTCTAGTGTTACGTCATAAACGAAATGCCGGCGAGGCGCAGTTTGCCCACCACTGTGCTATACGTTCATTACTTATAATTACCTTGGAGCGTATTTTGTAAAAATTCTGTGCTAATTTTCGTTTTCATAAATGTTACTGTTTAGAAGAAAACTTGCATTTGTGTATTGTAATGCAACATTTCTTTGCTGTTTTTGTATTGTTTTTTGTATATCCTTCTGTCACAAAAAAGCAATGGCGGCAATGTACTTTGGTAATATTCTTAAGTTGGTCAATGCAGCTGAGGTAAATTTGTCAGGAATTGCACTTTATCAAATATGGTAACCCTAATCTAGGATATGTTACTAAGGATTCTATAATAACAAGAAATATACAAAATGTTACCAATGAAACTGAATAGCCTACGTTCTATGTCTATTTTTTATTTAAAGTTATTGCTACTTTATATTTTCTATGAAGCAATCGCAATGAGTATGTTGCTGCATTACGTTCTTTGGCGGAACTCTTTGTCAGTCGGATGTACAATCTACTTCTCCACAGTGACTTCATGTATTTTAACTCACCAAGTGGTAAAAAGTTTGCGAAGCTCTGCAAATATGTTCATGATGTTGATGAAAGGGTATAAAACATTAATTCAGATATAAACAGCTTAGAACAAAGGTCTTAAACTTAAGTTGCTCTGAGGGCCAAATAAATACTGCTAATTTAACTTGAGGGCCACAATACACACCAAAAATTGAAAAGATAACGCAATAAGAACACAATGTTGACAAAGGTTTAATACAATCTTGTATTGAATTTAAAAAAAAAGTTAATATGATTTTGTACTGTAGACATTTTAAAACTATAAACAAATATGTGGTGCTTAAAGAGTTATCTGCTGTTTATTGTTTGAAAATTCCAAAATACATGGTGGGCCACATTCGATACTCTTGCCTTAAACAAAATACAACAAACTTGCATACCGTGTTACTACTTATTTTGCAGTATTTTTTACTAGTGCAAGACACAAGCTTTCATTCTTTACATTTCTATTAATACAAGGCATTTCTCTGTACATTAAGATAATAGAGGAAAGAAGAGCTTCAATAAATGCTGCAATTCAACAAGCAGAATGTGACCAACTTACTGATGATGAAAGTGTTGATGTATACAAAAAAATTACTGGAAAGCGACTTGATTTTCTAGACATTCTTTTGCTAACTAAAGTAGGTTTCCCACAACTGCTTTTTTGGGTTATTTTAACTATGTTGTGTTACATTTTAGAGAAAAAATACATTAACTTATAAGAATACGTTTATTTGTAATGTAGAATAATACACTAATTTGCATTGTAAAGATAGCACTTAAATCATAATTTTCAATTTAGGACGAAAATGGCAATGGATTAAGTCAATTGGAAATCCGCAATGAAGTTGACACGTTTTCATTCGCCGGTAGCGATACCACGGCCAGTTCATTGTCTTGGGCTCTTTACTGCCTTGCTCTTCATCCTGATTACCAAGAAAAATGCAGGGAAGATGTAAAACATGTCATTGCCAACAAGAAGACAGTTGATTGGTATGAGAATGACATTTATTAATATTCAGTATAAGCTACTGAGTAACTTAAGCATAAATTTAATTCCTTGTAAATCAAAAAATTGAAGTTTGTAGTTTTAATATATAATATGTGATTCCTGTGTAAAATGTAATTCAAAATTTTAAATTTTGCAATAGAAAATACTGTAGTTTATGAATCTAAACTTTATTTTAAACTTCACGTATGTTTCTGTGAAATACCCCACTTTCTAATTTGAGGAAAACTACCTCTGGTGAAGAGACAAACATGTCCATCTTATTGCTGGTTTCAAATTATTTTGCATCGTAAACAAATAATAAGCATACTTGGTAATAACAGTCTGAATATTGCACCTGTCAAGATCATTTTATGTCTTCACTACAGTCTACTTGATTCCAAGAAAAAATTGTATGTCAGATAAGACATGATTAATAAACACAATTTCTGCAAAATAAATAAATTCAATCTGTATCGTTTATTTTACATTCAGTTGTATTTTTGGTATGCTGATTTATAATTTCACCATTCATTAAACACCATAACAGCTGGGACCAAGTTGATTTTATTTAGCAGAATTTACTGTATTTTCAGCAGCTATTAATTAAACATCTTCCAAAAAGGTTAACAATTTGTTTGTGAATTTGCTTTATGACAGGAATTGCAACAATAAGGATTTTGTGTTTTTTTCAGGGAAGATTTGGGGAATTTTAATTATCTGGTAAAATTTATAAAGGAGGTCATGCGACTGTATCCTCCTGCTTATGGCATGGCTCGTACGTTATCGCAGCCCATGAATTTTCCTCGAGGCTTTGGAAAAGACCAGAAAGATTTGGAAGGGATTGTTGTAAGAATAACTTAAACTTCAATAGAAAGCTTAAAGTTGATGTTTAGTGATAGAGTTGATCATTTTTTATTAGCATTTTGCTCAATGCTAAGCTCTGCATTTATACACGTAGCCAGACGACAGCTGCAGCCGAACCTTGGAGGCAGGTTCATCTTGCGACATAAATATTTTTGCTGTCCATCGGAACCGATCAATCTGGAAAAATCCAGATGTGTGTTTGTACAAATTGTTGTTTTAAAATGTGCACAATTAACTATGGTAGCAAATAACTGAAAATATTTTTAAAGGTGTTTGATCCTGAAAGGTTTACCCAAGAAAACATTAAAACACGTTCACCCTATGCTTATATTCCATTTTCAGCTGGACCCAGGTAAATTGTTCAAATCACTTTTGCTTTTGCTTTCTTGTACTGTGACACATATCTTTGCAGTAGGCAGGTACTTAGCAAAAGTCTCGTTAAATTGGTTGCATAATCATCAATTCAGTATTAATTGTTGGTAACCAGCAAAGCAAAAATGAGTGAGCACAAACAAACCTAGACCAGCTAGGTGACAGGGCATAAGTTGTCAGTAGTTAAAAATTTAAAAGCAGGTATTCAGCCAGATGACTTCCAGCTTTTCAAATATTTACCAAGTTACTGAGCAAATTTTGTTGTTAATTTAGGTTCATGGTAGATTGACTGTCCTTCAGTAGTATTGATCACAAGCGTAAGCTGGGTCAAAAAAGCATTAAAATCTTTCTAAACACAGGAACTGCATTGGTAAAAATTTTGCCATGGCCGAGATCAAAGTTGTTCTGGCAAAAGCTTTGCAGCAGTTTCGCTTTTCGACTGACAGTGAATGCCCTAAGCCTGAGTTTCAGCCGTTGATGACTTTGAAACCAAAGAATGGAATCTTCATCAAGATTGAAAAACTTAATGAATGATATGCACTGTAATTGTAATATATGACCATTAATCTGTAAATTCCTGCACTAATTATTTTGCAAATATGTTTCAAGAAACTTTATATGTTTGTTTTAAATATTACGGTGCTTAATAGTTATTCGACTGTATTTAACAGTTTCATATATAAATTTTCAAATAAGTTCAATTTTTTACTTAATTTACTAATGAATGATATGCACTGTAAATGTAATATGTGACCATTAATCTGTTAATTCCTGCTCTAATTATTTTGCTAATATGTTTTAAGAAGTTTTAGTTGTTATTGTAATCATTATGCTTTCATAACTGATTATTTCATAGCATAGGGCTGTAGCCTATAACATATGGATTTTCAAATAAACTCGTTTTTAGCTTAATTTAGTAATTTTAGTTAACTAACGCCGTTAATTAATTATTTATATCATCCTCTTTCAACTTTCGAAAGTGATAAACGGATAAAGACGCAGCAAGTGACTCCAGTCATGTCGCCATGGAATTGGCGTTTTATTCAATAAGGGTCGGAAGCGGATTCCCGCAAACCGACAATCCTATCAGAATCTGAGTAGCCTATGGTTGAATTTGCTGTGACCAAGCAAATTTTGTAACTTTTATGTTTAAGAGGAGAGTATAGCTTGTTTTGGGTGAAAATATCGCTTGTGCTAAAGAGAAATTGATCTTGTTTCTGCAGATTACGTGCTATATTTGTTTAATATCGTCACGTATATCGAATCGGGTTCGGAGGTTTTCATATACTTTTGTCATTAACCACTGTTTGTTATTTCAATGAAATTTTAATTTTGCTTGTATAAGCTTGGGGTGGTTTGAGCAATGCAAAATTGTATTTGAAAACGCATTGTGAATTGTGAATAAACTGCTTTAAATTTGAACCTGTTTTAGATTACATTTAGTACATCAATGCAATTTGACAAATGTTATTCATCTGATGCAATACCATCTTTATAACGAATCAGTCCTGTTCAATAGGCCAAGTTTTAGATGTAACACAGGCCAAGTCGTCATTAACGATTAACCTTACGGTATTTTAGATATACATAATTATAAGCATTTAATTTATTTATTCACCTGTTCATGGCGGTTTTGAACATCCATTACAATATGTTGCTGTGTGATTATTGAAGAAAGTAGTTCACAAATAACAAACCGATGTTACGACGACTTGGGCTAATTTAGATTGTGGCTCTTATGTCAAATAAATAAGATTTCTTCGTAAGCACATGACAAGTCCTGCAATTAAAAAACATCGGTCAAGTCATTACAAAAAACAATTTTTGGCTAGGGTAAGTCCCGATGAGAATCTACGCCGGCTATTTTCATTGGATTGGTAACTTTGTAAGGTTGCATTTAGGCCGCTGTCGGCTGTTTACCGATTTTGAAAAGCGAGGTTTGGTATACAAGTGTACAACCAAATAATGTCACAGTTTGAGTAGCTGGTGTCTAGTATACTAAGGCAACCTGTGGTAGTGCACATCTGCCTTAGACCCGATAAGTGTAACCTGCGTAAAAAGTTAGCAGGTTACGCAGTTGGTACTGCATTTTCTTAGTTAGGTTACTGGCAAAGGGTAAAATGTGTCTACATGTTGGACAATTACCTTGTAAAGTATGTGAACCTGGACCCTGGTGGATAATTCTAAATTCGGGCAATACTATATAAAAAAAATCACAAAAAAAAATAGAAAATGTATGACTATTGTAATATGCAAAAAGGCTGGCTAGGTAACCAGAGCTTGAGTGATGAAGAATAATCGCCTGGTTTAAGTCCTGTAAAGATTTTACTCACTTTGAGAATAAAGGTTATCATACCATATGTTCTTCACTGACTGGCAGCTGGTATGCCATAGAACGCAGGTACAAAGCGCTAGTTGTCGGTAGTGGTACTGCTAGCTCCACTTATGTACCAAATCCATATGGTTGGTCATTAATTTATTTATATTTTTTGCAGACTAGGAACTCTTTGTTCAAAGTTACATAATTTATATGCACTTCTTATCATGGATGTGGTTGTAAGGATTTTAATAGCAATATGTGTAATTGCTCTCTTTTATTTCATTAAACTAATAATATCCCTATTTTCCATGAGGCGAAAAGGGAAAGTTATGCTTGAAGGAGTAGATGGTACCGAGTCTCATTGGTTACTTGGGCATTTGTTGGAAGTAAGTCAAATTTAGGCAACATCTTACTAGCTAACGTATTTAGCAAATATATTTTTGTGGAAATATTGTTAACAACTTATACAGGCGAAATCGGTTAATCGAATACTGCTTAAACGCATATATTATTTTATTGCATACAGATCTGAAGTTCTGAACCAAATCCTATCTAACATTAGTTAAAAAACAATTAGTTAACCACATACCGCTTAAAGGAATAAGTCGGATTATTGCTGATTATATGTTTTTGTCTCAGTTGCTGCTTTTGTTTGATTAATTGCATATTTTCATGAGCAAAGTCTTCCAAGCAAACATTTGCAGATCATTTGTTGCAATAACTTGGTTCTTTCACATTCGTAGCTGATTTTCTTCCTGCTTAATAAGAGACAGAATAATTGCAATGCTCATTAAGTCGTCATAAACATCAATATCATCATCTTTTATATCGCATCCGGCTTTGTTTCTGCAGATTTACGTCGCTTTTAATGGCATGATAACTTGGCACTGTTGCAAATCTTTATGCTGCACAGTCTTGCATTATATTCAAATTTGTGTTTGATTCGACAAATCCCCACAAACATCTGCCAATTCAGCTGAACACTCCCATGTGGCGCTTGTCCAACTACAGTATTTTTTCACTGCAATGTATTATTTTGTGCGGTTTATACAAGGGTGGTTTGCAATGGTTTGCTTTGTTTTTTCCTGTATAGTTGAAACAAAAACAGCTTACAGTGGCGGCAATGAGCTAGATTGGGCTTTTTTGTTGTGTTAAGTTTTCTGAATACGGCAAAGATTGGTACATGTTTCATCTTTTCACTTAATATTGCATTAGTTTGCATAAATATGAATATATTGTTAATCGGTGTTGTTAACCAAAACTGCCTTGAGCAAACATAAAATGTTTAACAAAGCTTTGAAAATTTTTTTATTTTCTCTCTTTGCTGCCTGTGCTTTTTCGTCCATTTTCTTGTCATAAGTGATCACAAATAGTTTAACACACTTTAAGCCACCTTTTTATTGCTCTTGCATTGAAGGGTTACAAGTGGAAATGACCTGAAGCTGATGTTGAATCTGTAATGAGTATTATATAAATCTGATTAAGCTAAGGTATTCTCAAAATTTGACAAGAATCAGATGGCCAGTTTTTGAGTTATGTAGTTTAAAGACTATATAAGTTATCCATTCATCCTCAAATAAATTTAATGTTAATGAGACATGTCGGTCAAAGTGTAATGGAAATTTTTTTCTTTTCAGCGTGCTCTCACTGAAGAAAATTTCCTTCAATTTGCCAAAAGTACCAGCCGTTATCCAAAACTGAGACCTTTCTGGATGGGCCCGTTTAAATGGTTCCTTACCTGTATTCATCCGGATGTTATTAGGCCAATACTAGAGAGTGCTGGTATTAATATATGATGTTATACATGTATTGACTTCTATACCACTACATATGGGCTACTACCTATTATATCACTACATATACATGTACGTTACCTATTATTCCATACATGTATACTTTTTGAAATGGCCTATTTACCTAAGTATGTTGGGTCATGTAGTGGTCAGTGAAAGTTGGTAGCCAATTCCAATTTATTTACCCAATCACCTAGTAGTACGCAGGTTATACAGGTTGAATTCCAAGTAGCATTACATTGATATTTCATGTTAGGAACAAAGTGTCTCACAACTAAAGTTAAAACATGATCCACACCTTGGCCATTTGCTGCTGCTTTGTATGGTAATTATTCCATCCGCCTTTGACCAATATTACCCATGCAGTTTTGCAGGCACGTTCATAGTGAAAATAATATATGCTCTCTGTTACATATATGAAGTGATTAAGTAATCCTTCATAAGAGATTTCAAGTATTCAGAAATGTTTAATTTAAGTTGTGTGTTGTTTCCAGTTTCAAAGCCTGAAAGTTTCCTAAACATGGAAATGTTGTCTTGATGTTTTTTCCAGGGGTGTACCAAATCGTGTACCAAATTTCTTGGATTTGGTCCGAAACCGAATTATTTGGCCGAAAACCAAACTTGGGCATCTTTACCCGATTCAGCCGAAGTAATTCAGCCTGCCAGAATTTTGGTTCTCGAGTTTTTCCGGCTGCAATTTTGTATCTTATCAATTATGCTACATAGTATATTTTTAAATTGCAGAACAACTGACTAACCAAACTAAACCTAACCAAACAAACTAACCAAAGTTTCAACCAAACTCTCAAAAAAATAAGGAAGGTTTCTTTTTCTTGTAATTCCAAAAGCATCACTGGTGCTTCATTTGTTCATATCCACATCACATAGCTTTTCTTGCTGCAAAAATTCCGTTTCAGTACATGTTTATATACAATTTATTACATCTTAACTTTAGTTTTAAACAGGGTAGAAGACAGATTCTTCTATGACGTATCGGTCAAAAACTAGACATTGTGAGCTCTGATGCATCATTTGTTGACTCGTTGGTTTGAAGGGCAAGCATTGGTGAAACTTTCATTTCATTCACATTCTCTTGTTTTATGTTTCATTCATAAAATTCACCTATTTATCATATCCTTAGACTAAAACTAGCTTCACCCAAAATAAGTTATACCGTTTTTAATGCGCAAGGTATTACAATCAGTTCTCTGAGGTTTTATGTGAGGTTTTTTCTGTTTGGCAATCTGTAACGACACTTCGGAGGAAGCTTCCAAAGCTAGACGATTTTTCTTTAGTAAGTCTCCACTGGCATCAAGTTTTGGTCATTTCAAAGACAATTCTCACCCTTGGAAGAAAGATGAGTGTTTCTCTTTGTGCTCTGGTTTCTTCTGTTGTGGACGTTGCTTGAGCTTTGTCGACTCTATCACTTCATTGCTGGAGACATTGTAGCATATATCACGTTGTTTTTTTTTCGCTGTCACTTTCTGACAATGCTGTTCAAGATAGCTCTCTAAATACTTCCATTATTGGGAATTTTCAACTATATAAGTAGGTTACAGTTATCCTAAAATATGCAAACAAAAAACAGTACCGTAACTGAACGCTTTTGTTAATTACATACTGTGTTACTTTTTAAATCCAGCTAAATCTAAGCCTAGTAGTGTTAAAACAACTCTATAGCTGCTCCATTATTCTAAATGTCACATTCCTAATATGCACATAGAATAAATTGGCACTTTCATTAAAATAGACATTTCCAAGCCTAATTACTTTTCTCAGGTTGAAACTGAAGGCAACATTTTATAGGTAGCTTATTAACCCATTATTGTTACTTAATATTCAAATATTGTAAATGCAATGCCTGGTTGTCAGTGACTGTTAAATATTTATAAACAAAACCGATATAATATGCAAAAAGATCTTGTGACAAAAGGTTTCTACGTAACCCCAAGAATCAAGTCAAGGACATCCGATTGAGAATCACTGATCTAAGACCATAGACCACACTAAATTAATGTAACTAATATTAAATATTAGAAATATTAGATTAAACTTTTGAAATATAATGCACTTTAGTTGTCTGATCAGGCCTGCTTAATTTCATACAGACTCTGCAAAATCCAGAACTTCTTTCTAATCAGCCCAAACCTATGCTTTTCATAGACTTCTTGTTGATTGCATGACAATAATTTGAAATATATTAATTTATGCTGCTTGTTGTAAGATAGTGGAAAGTTGTCAAGGATTTTACTTGGGTCACTATACATAGCATTGCTAAAATTTATTTTTTGTCAGAGCCAAAAGAAGACATGTCCTATGGTTGCTTAAAGCCATGGATTGGTGATGGTCTTTTGGTAAGCAGTGGAAAGAAATGGCACCGGAATCGACACCTTTTGACTAAAGCCTTTCATTTTGACATACTAAAAGGGTTTGTAATTGTATGCATTACATATTTGAACAATACAAACACACATTTTAGCAGTGTTAGTTTTAATCATTGTATCAACATCAGCTGATTTGAACGGCTGAAATGAAATGTGAAATCATGTTTAAATCATCCAACATTGCTGAATTGTCATGTTGCTATATTTTATTTACCTAACATTGATAAACAGCTAAGTGTGCTCAATGTTTATAACGTTTAAGCCAGTTTTGACATGATGAAACACCAGTAGAAATGTTGTTACTGTGGATACACAAATGAAAGATCCAAATATTTTAGTTGTTTTGTTTTATATAAAGACACTCTGATGTTTACACAAGTGGCTGTATCAAAAACATATGTTAAAAAATCGTTTTATTTTATATATTTCTATGTTATAGGTATACAAAATTGTTTAATCATTGTGCTGCAACAATGCTTGAAAAATGGAATAAGAAACTGTCAGAAAATCCAACTGAAATAGAAAACGATATAAATTTGATGACAATGGACAGCATGTTGCAATGTATTATGTCACATAAGACTAATTGTCAAGTGGATAGGTGTGTATGCAAGCAACTTGCTTATGGTACCTATTTATTATTTATCCGTATATTGCTTTTATTTGTATCATGATGATATTTGTTGATTCTGTAAATAAAAAATGCAGTAGCTCTTGAACAAAATTGATATTCTGGAACTAAGTATGTTTTACTTTTTCATAAATTATTGCCACATAATATTTTCGACGAAGTAATCGCAATGAGTACGTTGCTGCATTACGTTCTTTGGCGGAGCTTGCTGTTCGTCGGATGCACAATCCAATATTTCATAATGACTTCATGTATTTCCACTCACCAAGTGGTAAAAAGTTTGCGAAGCTCTGCAAATATGTTCATGATGTTGATGAAAGGGTATAAAACATTAATTCAGAATTATGCATGTATTTCTGGTGGAAGAGTTATATTTCCAGTTATCGCAAAATAAAGCAGTAATAAGGGATTGCTCTTAATATTAAGATAATTGATGAAAGAAGAGCTTCAATAAATGCTGCAATTCAACAAGCAGAAACTGACCAATTCGCTGATGATGAAAGTGTTGATGGATACAAAAAAATTACTGGAAAGCGACTTGATTTTCTAGACATTCTTTTGCTAACTAAAGTAACCCTTCTCCTTATGCATTTCTTTAAATTAGTTTAATAATATTGTGTTGCTTTAGACCAGGGGGGTCAGTCCATGCTGTTTGATAAATAACGAATTTCTTTATTTTATATCTTTAACGTATTTGATAAAAAATACTTATTGAATAGTAAAAATCACATGTTATTTTGGACAAAGATGAAATTGGTAGCTGCATACAGTGATATGCGTTGTAGTCGGTATGTACTTTGTTGTAATTAGAAAGAACTGGCTAGCTGGTACCTATATTTTAAATTCAAACAACAACGCCAAGCACATTGACAGCATCGATAATAATTTTCTTCCTCTTTTCATCCGCCATATTTTTCGTTGATATTTGTCGTAAACATGCTATTTACCATATAGGATGAAAATGGCAATGGATTAAGTCAATTGGAAATCCGCAATGAAGTTGACTCGTTTTCACTCGCCGGTAGTGACACCACCGCTACTTCATTGTCTTGGGCTTTTTACTGCCTTGCTCTTCATCCTGATTACCAAGAAAAATGCAGAGAAGATGTAAAACATGTCATTGGCAACAAGAAGACAGTTGATTGGTATGAGAATGATGTTTATTAATATTCAGTGTAAGCTACTAAGTAACTTATGCAAAAATTTAATTCTAGATGAAATATGAATAAAGTAGAGTCCACTTGATGAATCCACTGAAACAAAACTTTTACATATTGTAGAAAATACCCAAGTTAATAAATTGAAGTACTTTCTTCGAAAATTCCATGTGCATTTCAAATTAGAAAAATATGATCTCGTATTAGGTATTAAGTAAAAATAATCTAAAGTTAAGGAATTTGTTCATGATGATTTTTAATAAATTGTATATTTTGAGCAATCAATATAAATAAGTTATTCATTGTAAACAATGAATACATTTGATACCAACATATTCATTATTGCACCTGTTATTTTCATATAAGTCTGCTTTGGCTTAAGAAGATCTCACCGGTCAGTATATCAGTAACTAACAAAGAGTGTCAACTAACAAACTTGTTAAGTGCATTATGTTCTTTGTTGCAAGATATAAAAATTGAACTGCACTGATTTATTGTAATTCCTCGGTTTAACTGTGCTGGTTTATAAATTCATCGTTCATTTAACCCCAAATTGGCTTGGACTAAGTTGGATATATTAAACAGAATCTACAGTATCTGCAGTGGTTGTTGTTAAAAAAATTCTTAAACGTAAACGAATTTTAAGCGCATGAGACCCTAACATGCATATTGCATATATGTAAGTTTTGTTTTATGACAGGAGTTGCAACAATAAGGATTTTTTTTCAGGGAAGATTTGGGGAATTTTAAATATCTGGTAAAATTTATAAAGGAGGTCATGCGACTATATCCTCCTGCTTATGGCATGGCTCGTACGTTATCGCAGCCCATGAATTTTCCTCGAGGCTTTGGAAAAGACCAGAAAGATTTGGAAGGGATTGTTGTAAGAATAACTTAAACTTCAATGGAAAGCTTAAAGTTGATGTTTAGTGATAGAGTTGATCATTTGTTATTAGCATTTTGCTCAATGCTAAGCTCTGCATTTATACACGTAGCCAGATGACAGCTGCACCCGAACCTTGGAGGCAGGTTCATCTTGCGACATAAATATTTTTGCTGTCCATCGGAACCGATCAATCTGGAAAAATCCAGATGTGTGTTTGTACAAATTGTTGTTTTAAAATGTGCACAATTAACTATGGTAGCAAATAACTGAAAATATTTTTAAAGGTGTTTGATCCTGAGAGATTTACTCAAGAAAACATTAAAACACGTTCACCCTATGCTTATATTCCATTTTCAGCTGGACCCAGGTAAATTAACCATATAACTTTGTCTTTTGCTTACTTGTACTGTGACACATATCTTTGCAGTTGGCAGGTACCTACTAATAACCTTGTTTAACAGGTTTCATGGTTCTAAAACCTTTATTTGTCATTAATTGTTGGTAACAAATAGGATCAGAAAAGATAACCCATTGCCTAGGTTCACAGCTATTGTTATTTGTTACCAGCTAGTCGAAAAGGCATTAGTTATCGCAAGTTAAAAATTTAAAAGCAGAGGTTCAGCTAGATGATTTTCTTGCTTTATCATTGACTCAAATATTTACCAAGTTACTGAACAAATATTGTTGTTGATCTAGATTCTAGGTTGACTGTCCTTCAGTAGTATTCAGTACTCTGCACGTTTACTATGTTCAGTAGTATTGATCACGATCGTATACTGGTTCAAAAAACCTTTAAATCTTTCTAAACACAGGAACTGCATTGGTAAAAATTTTGCCATGGCCGAGATCAAAGTTGTTCTGGCAAAAGCTTTGCAGCAGTTTCGCTTTTCGACTGACAGTGAATGCCCTAAGCCTGAGTTTCAGCCGTTGATGACTTTGAAACCAAAGAATGGAATCTTCATCAAGATTGAAAAACTTAATGAATGATATGCACTGTAATTGTAATATATGACCATTAATCTGTAAATTCCTGCACAAATTATTTTGCTAATATGTTTCAAGAAACTTTATATGTTTGTTTTAAATATTACGGTGCTTAATAGTTATTCGACTGTATTTAACAGTTTCATATATAAATTTTCAAATAAGTTCAATTTTTTACTTAATTTACTAATTATTATTTTACCAATTCTGTTTAAAAGATCGTTTTTCCCGATTCGAGTAGTTTTTTTTGCTGTAGTCTTCTTTCAAATTTTGAAAATGAGAAACCGATTAAAACACGTTCCGCGGGTTCAGTCAAATCGGTTTGTACTGTAGTAGGCGGAATATCTAATGGGGATCGGATTTAACGCAATATCAGTATTTTCATAAGTGTGCTTAAATTTGGTGCTTTCGGCGATATTATCTCAAGTCTTAAACAAAAACTGGCCACAAATATAGTTTTTAAACCTTTTCGCATTGCCTATATGTATATCCTTTTTTTCACACGCTACACATGCAAATCAAATAGGCCGAAGTCTACATTTTCTTTGACAAGCCGCATCACAAACAACAATATTTTGGGGGAAATCTTCACGTCTTACGAATTGTTGGTTTCAGCGGATCGGTTGTTATCTCAGTTTGATGTTATTACTAATACAGCTGGTCAAATTGATTTTGTAGTTTTTCGCTTGGACAATTATTGTGTGCTGTTTGATTTAAGGCTGTCACTATTTCACTGGAAAAAAAGTTTGCTTGAAGCTATTGTTCAGTTTGCTATTAACCTAATATAAAAGGGTCTAACTTTAGTTAAACCCTGAGTAGCTAAAATCAACTTTTTGCATATCTGTTCTCTTAACCAAACCGACTATATATCTTTAACAGTGGGCTGCTTGACCTGCTTACGGTGACATAATTATTTTCTAAATTTAAGTACGGTTAATTTTTTTCTTTTAGTTACTGTTTATTACTTCAATGCAATTTTAAGCTTGTGTTTATTAGTTTGAGCAATGCAAATGTGTGATTTAGAGCATGTCATGCATGTAACATTTTAGTGTAAAGCTGTATCTTTTTACTATTAGCCTAATTATAATAAATCAATGCAATTGAACAATTGCTACTCGTATAAAGGCGAAGCTACTGTCTTCATAGCCAGTTTTAGTCTGCGCAATCTATGTTATAGTTTTGCAAGGTTTTTCCGAATAATTGGTCGTTTTTCCACAAAATTGAATACGATACTAGTGTCAAGTACTTTTCTTGAGAAAAGCAGCTTTGCAAAGAGACTTTTCCGAATCGCGTCTTCTTAGCTTAGCCGTTTGTTTACAGTATGCTAATTGTATGCCAATCAGCATAACAGGTTTATGAAGCGACTTCTTATTTCTGGTACCAATCAAGGTTGTGGTTGCAAGTGGAACGCTGCACTATTTCCACCTTGCTAAGAGAAGGCGTCACTAAGATCATCGATTCTTGATGGGGTGCATCAACTTCGTGTGAGTGTCGTGGAGTTCCATTAACATGGTTTACGGAGTGATAAACTTCCGAGCGCCACAATTTTACAAAATGGGCCAAAAACAAGTGCTTTTGTGGACAAGCATCATCAATTTTGGATGACCAATGCAGCAAAAATTGATTTTCAGTAGCTGGGTATCAACCAGAGAAGTCAAGATGTAGGCTAAAGAGCTGCTCGTTTATTACGTGGCTTATCGTTTGTGGTACATTTCAATAGTTGTGGCGGCAAACGGGACGCTAAACTCTAATTTGTCGGCACCATAGTATTTCCATTTCAGCGCCACTTCTGCCTTGAAGTTTGGAAAAAAGAATTCATTAACAAGTTTCCTGTTGCTACGCAAATATTTTTTTAAATTTTGCATAAGTACAATTTATGTTCTCCCAATGCCACTTGTTGTCTTTATTCAACAACGCCGTAGTATGCGGAACTTCCTTGTACTGTAAGTGATACAAACACTCAAGCTTCACACGACTGCATCATTCATTTATTATCCCACATTATAAACTTAGTTTTATCACAAAGGCTGCTACTGACAATCATATGTGCATGAAGTCTATAGACGTGTAGACTATAGTAGTATAGTAGACTAAGCTACTTGCAAAATAAAGCGTAGCTTTTTGCTACTTTCGAGATCCAAGATCCGCAAACCTATAATTAAGGTAACTATAATAAGATATCTTCAACTTTGATAAAAAACTGTGCGCTAAATTAAAAATAGCTGATCACTTTGTTTATTGCATGTTTAGGCTCTGCGCCCCTCTCCCCCATAGTAAAAATGGGCGGCTCTAGAATATTTTGGAGGGACTATCCGAAGGGCTAGTTGGAAACAAGGAGAGGCTAGTCTACTGTCAGTAAACTGGCCTAAACATGGGCCTAATGCAGAGAGTAAATTAGATTTTTGTCGGCGGTTTGTTAATTAATTTATTAAATGTGCGAAACACAAGGAAAAAGGTGGACATGGAGCTCCTTTACCCCCTTGGTGTCATCATTGCTTGTACATCTTTGTCAGTTTTTTATGCATTAATCAGCGATCAGGGAAATGAAGCTGAAAGTTATGTAATTTTACATACTTTTGTTTATAATAAATGGTAGTTAACCGGTAACAAGATCGAGAAAAACTATATAAAATAATCAAACAAAAAAAAACATCCGATAATTTATCGGAATTTACACAAAGGCTAGCTCGGTAACCGGGGCTTGAGCGATCCGAAATCATCGCCAGGTTTAAGTCGTGCAAAGACTTTCCTTAGTCCGAGGATAAAGATTATTATCATACCATATGGAACTAGTCTTCAATCATGTCATATTATTTTTAAGATTGGATCTTCGGTACCGGACTAAAACCAATCAATAAATCATTATATTTTTTCGCCAAAAGCGCGGTGGGGACGAAAAATTAAGCCAGTTGTTACTAACACGCTCCAATGAACAGGAAAAAGTGACAAAGCCGAGAAGGCATAAAACGTGCTCAAAAGAAATAACGTTGATATTTGCTGGTAACAACTAGCACGGCCACTAAACCTATTAAGTAGTTAAATCCATAAAATATAAGTTGCAAAAGCGAGAATTTAGCAGACGAGCAGGTGATGTGTTCAAGTAACTGATAAATGAAAATTGCTTCAATGCTGTACATCAGAGGATGAGAAAATAAAACCACCGTAAAAGAAACCCCACCCTGGGTAAGAGCCCGGTTTCTGGTAGCCATAGCTCTACGGAAGGGCGTTGTGTAGGCTGTAGGCTTATATTGTTATAACGATTGGGCTCGCCTGCCAGTTTATAATATCCAAAGAAATACGACCGACTCACACCTCAGTAGTTATTGTCAATGGTCGAGTATATACACTAATAAACTGCTTAGACTTTGCTTTTTAGGTGCCTTCTTAAAGTGGCAGAGGCAAGCAATACTTTACATTATATTGCTTCTCACTTGCCGTAGCTACAAGCTACATTGAGGCAAATGTGGCATTAACGCTACTTGTCTCGGTAAATCTGAAATTCTGGCACAAAAGTTCTAAATTACAAGTAGTGCAATTTTCTAGCGGTTCATACACATTGGTTTTGTGCAGCATTCTCTTCTTGGGGCAATTCCCTAGTACATTCTACACAGCTGATAATTTTTGTTGGAAGCGCCCAGTAAACGCAGCAAAACCGTTATTGGCTTGAGGAATGGAAGGGTGCAACCATTTTTTGAGTAACACCTGTGAAGTATTTTCGTTGCCACCAGTAAAACAGTAGAACATGTTTTTGATGTGTTTTAATCCAAAGTTTCTCGTTGTATGCACAAAACAAAATCGATAACAGTGTTGCAGTTCACTTCCTTAGTAATACAGTAGTAATAATTAATTAATGAAAAATTAATTTGTTAGGTCATTTTTTATCTTTTTCCAGTAATGCAAGTGTATTGCAACAGATTACAAATGTAATAACTTTTGTAAAATAAAAATTGTAATTAAGCCAGTTGAAAAAGGTTACTGTAAATCCCTACTGGAAAGTTTAATTTTGGTGCGCGGGATAAATGCGCCAAAAAATGTAATGCCAAAATTTGGACCATACCAACGTAATAAGCTAGGTACTTATAATACATAATATAGAGCAAAACAGCAATTCTACGCCAGAGAATTGGCTGGTGCATTGCTCAAACTTTTAAGTAGGGCCGTAAATCATGCCAATAGGTGCAATTGTGCACTACCATTATCACCCTGATTACTTTAATCTGGAAAGGTATCAAAATCTTTCAGTAAAATCATAAACTAAATATGTATCACTAACAGATTAACCACCTCAAGTTTGTAAGCTTCACCTAATAACCCTATCCATTTGGACTTTTGTAAATGAAAAAGTGTTCACTGAAGTTGCAACAAGCAAACATTTCCTCTTAGTTGGGTTTGTTTACAATTGTCAATTTACGCAATTTAAATGAACATCTACACATTATTGAATCAGAACTGTTTCATTGCAACCTAAATAGAATTTAGTTTTCCTACACAATTGCATAGTTGTACATTTGATGTCAAATTTTTCTCTAAAAAATTGGTACTGAAAAAAGTTATATTTATTAGGAAAAACCTTTTACAATACAACACTAGAATGGTATTTACACTAGAAGATTTGTGTAATACTAAAATTGTCCTCGGTATAGTTACTATTGGTGCTCTGTATGCTGCTTATAATGTTTATAAGTTTATTTCACCACTTATTGAAGAAAGGAAAAAAGGATTAGAAATCCTGAAACGTGTCGCTGGTCCCAGACCACATTGGCTTCTTGGACATTTAGATAAGGTATATAAATGCATATGTCTACTTAACTTGTCTTTGCAATCAACATGCTGATGTAATTTCTTTGTTTAAACACTGATAAATGCAGTTGGAACCTACCCAAGATGTCATTTTGAAAGTAACGCAAGAATGTGCAACTTATCCAAAGATGGGACAACTTTGGTTTGGACCGATTGTGTCTTACCTAATGCTCTATCACCCTCATGTTGTGAAGCCTCTTTTAAAACTGACCGGTATTGACCTTTGTAAAAAATAACACCTATGATAATAATTAATGTTTGCTCTGGTAGTTACAAAAAGTTACGTATTTTTAACTACTACTGTAATTACAAAAAGTATGCTGAATTGAACAGCTAGAATAGTCATATGTTGTGTTCAATCAAGTTGATATACATTGCTTTCTGTTTTTAAATTTGTTTTACCAAATTTATAACTATCTTTATTTAGAACCAAAAGACAATATGGCATATAGGTTTATTCGCCCTTGGATTGGAGATGGGCTTTTGGTTAGTTCTGGAAAGAAATGGCATCGCAACCGTCATTTGCTGACGAGAGCCTTCCATTTTGATATTTTAAAACAGTAAGAAAATAGGAGCTGTTTTGCATAACAGAAGATTATTAATTGTTATGAAGTTGATTTGAAGTTATTAGAGTAATATTGCCATTTCAATGCTCAAGATTTCTTTAAATAACGAATTTGTCGCATAAAAATGCTTTTGTACTTATGTTTACTGGAATCAATGTATCTTGCATAGTTTTTATGAAAAATTGTCATCTTTTTCTCTGTTGTAGATATGCAAAAGTCTTTAATTCATGTATAGAAACCATGCTAAAAAAATGGAGCGCAATCAAAGATGGAACTCCTGTGGAGATGTTTGAACACGTCAGTTTAATGACGCTTGATAACATGTTACAATGTGCTATTTCATGCAAAACCAACTGCCAAAATGTTGGGTAAATATGTTAACCTGGTGTAATAAAAAATAGTTCCAACATTCTTTTTATGCAAGGAAAATGATCATCGTTTTATGTCTTTAATAGGTTTACTGTGTTTACGTTAATATTTGTGATTGGTTGATCTACCTCTGGCTCAATCATGAATATGCTGCATGAATACATAAAATAGTAATGTACACATTTACTGATGTGCACATTTATTTTAATAGTTCAGACCACACATATATCTCCGCTGTATACACCTTGACAACCATTGCAATGAAAAGAGTTTTCAATCCTCTATGTCACAATGACTTTATATTTTCTTTGACACCAAATGGACGAAAATTTAAAAAAGCGTGTGATTACATTCATGAATATGATGAACAAGTATGTAAGTTTCAACATCAAATGTATCTTGAGACAAACGTTGATGCCTTTGGAAGCTTTTCACTCGATTTTATCTTTATTTTCTTTAAGGTTATCAATGAAAGAAAGTCATCTTTGAAGGCATTGCTGAAAGGAAGAAACAACAAGAACGAGAACTGCTTGGAACTTGACGAAGTGCAGTTGATAACTTCATTGTATCAGAAAAATGGAAAATCCTTAGATTTTCTGGATATTCTTCTTCTGACAAGGGTAAAGGGTTAAATTTTGTTCTTTCGGTATTGATGTCTTACGAAAATCTTTAACTTAAGACCTATTAAGGTCTCTCTCAGATAGTTAATTAGATAAAATTGACAGTGCACAGATTTACATAAAAATGCATGCATCTAACGTGCTTTCAATGTACCAAAAAGTAAGATGCTCTGTAAACTAGGATAAAGATGGAAAAGGCTTGAGTGACAGAGAAATTCGAGATGAAGTAGACACCTTCCTCTTTGAAGGGCATGACACTACTGCAAGTGGAATATCCTGGGCTTTTTACTGCCTTGCAACATATCCCAAGTACCAGGAAAAATGTCGAGAAGAAGTCCGAAAAATACTGGAAGATAAAGACCACATTGAATGGTAACTTTTAACAATGGTAACTTGAGGTTGGTGTTTAGAGTGTCTTTGTTTCATCTTTTATCCGTAATATTTGCTTTTTGACTTTTTTGTGTCTTTTTGATTTCAAAGGGATGACTTATCAAAAATGACCTACCTGACTATGTTCATCAAAGAAGTGCTGAGACTTTATCCACCGGTTTTTGCAATTGCTCGACGCACTGAAAACCCAGTTACTTTTCCGCGAGGGTTTGCCGAAGACCAGTTTCACGTTGGAGACAAACCGGTATTAATACGACTAACTTTGACTTTGTGATATCTTCCGCAAAATATCCGAAATCGCGTATTAACGATTACTATGCATTGCTTTATTACGTTTCATCGGTTCATTAATGCTTTTCACATTAAGGTCGACGTTAAACACTGTTCTTACACCGTACAATCACCGTACAATATATCAGTGCCTATCGTGGTACTCCATCGTAATGAGACTGTTTGGAACGACCCGCAGGTAAGCAATAAATTTTTTTAAGTTTGATTGTGTTTGTCTAACGTCGTTGACTGCAGGGTAGCTGGATTTGTCCACAATCAGGTTTTTAATCAATATTTGCCCGTGTAAGTATGACGTGTGGTAAACACAGCGTCCAATGCCTGTATTTGTTCCCGTATCATTAAGGTATATGACCAAAGAAACGATCTAAAATGACGTTTTAATTGAAGGTATTCGATCCATCCCGATTTTCGGTCGAAAATTCTGCTTCACGCTCTCCATACGCTTACCTACCATTCTCAGCTGGTCCGAGGTAAGCTAAATTGACCATAGTATGTTATGTCTGTTGCTTCAAAGTCACGCAATGACATTCAAGTGACTTCACACTCCTGCGTTGCACTTTTACCGAATTTTCGATCATTTGTGGGGAAAAAATTCCGGCACCGATAGGTTTTTGAAAATTGGCAACAGCTTAGTCATATTAGTGCAAGTTTTTAGTATTTTTTTCTTTCCTAATGCAGGAATTGCATTGGTCAAAATTTTGCCATGGGTGAAATGAAAATCGCCATTGCAAAGGTTCTACAAAGTTACAGACTTTACACCGACAAAGAATGTCCCGCTCCAGTCATGATGCCTATGATTGTGCTGAAATCAACTAATGGCATTTTTATCAAGATGGCAAAGCTCTAAAATTTTCTTCAAATTGTGCATTTTCAACATTTGCTTTAATTTATCTAAGCACGATCTACAATTTTCAAATGTTTTGTTTATTGTTGCGATTATTTATTTTGGCTTTGAAATCACTATAAGCCTGCTTGATATAATCGATATTGTTTGTTTGGGTTTGAAAGTTCTTATTCAATGTTTAACTTAACGCATTAACGCTTTGATTACTTTTTGATAAAGTCTTATAATATGTTGAATGTACAGCGTTACGGTAAGCATAAAAAAGTTGTGACCGGTAAAGAGCTTTCAAAGTGAAAAAGCGTTAGAACCATCCCAAATATTTCAGGTCTGTAAAGTCATAACGAATTATAACATATATCCGTTTTCTGTAAGTATTAATCTTGTTTAAAACATCTAAAAAGCAACAAATAACATAATGAGTATCAAACAAAACTTGCGCAAAAGACAAGCTCAGTGATTTTTTCTCAGTCCGGGGTTAAAGTTTGTAGCACCAGACCAACTGTAGAATGGTCTGAGACGACTTTCTTGACAAACGAAAATGCCGAAGTGTACAATACTGCTCGTAAAAAGGAACCGGTCATTTTTAACTTGGACCTTATGGTATCTTTAGCAAAATGTCTTTGATGGCTCGTTGAACGTACAAAGCTACAATAACTTGCATTGCTGGTTGCAACAACGGCTAGTAGCCTATTTGTTTTTTCATGTGGGTCGACTTCAAGAATTGCTTAAAGGAAACAGTATTTAGCTTTGCGCTAAAACTCAGTCGCAACCACGACCGGTCGTTGGTACTTACAACGGTTAATATGCCAACGTAAGCGTCCGGATTGCATGTTAATGATTGATCCCAGCCCAAACAAAAGATCACGAGACATCGTCTCAACAAACTTAGTACGATTTAGTATTGTTTTGCCTTGACGAATGTTTAGTTCACCTCGCTAAGGAACGTACACGGTGTAGGTAACGACGATCCTATATAAACCGATTTTTGTGCATAACTACATATTTGTCTTATCTCTACAAACTTTTTTGCGAATTTTATTTGAAAAATGAAGAAAAAGTCTAAAAAGAAACCGCAAGACAAACAACCAACTGCGATTTTTCTGGCCGTAAGAGTTACCGTATGAATCATATAAATTTGTACTTGGTCACGTAATAGCAAGTTGTATGCTGATGTCTTTTTACAGCTGGGTTTTGTGTTAGTCTGCTTAAAATAAATTTAATATCTCCATAGAAAAAGTGGGCAGTGAAAAGAAGTTTATCCTAAGCCCTAACACTCGAATTTACATTCACATAAGTTTTTAAGACTTTCCTTTTCTTAATCTTCGAATTAGTCTGTTCAAAACCACGAGTTATTAATAAAAATAAATTGTTGCAAATTGCAGTAGGCTATGCCTGATTTCTATGTTAAAAGATGTGTTTAAGTTGCGGTTTTCACTCAACAACTTTTTGCATGCGGTTGTAGTAAAACAACTATGCAGTATATCAAATTACACGGAAGCGACGTACGACGTACACAGAAACTGACTTGAATAGAGAACAAACAATTATTTGTTGGCAAATGCACATAAAACCTCTTTTTTAGAAAAAGTGTTGCTGGCGTCTCAAGGATAAACTGTCTATATAAACTGCGATGTAATTAGCAACTTAGAATGATGCTGCCAAACATTTTTTGTTGCGTTGTAGAATGTAGACAATCCTTATTTAATCGATTTTTCTACATTCTATAGCATGATTTCTGAAATATGATAAGCGCTTGAGGCTTTTCGGATGGAGAAATTGTTCATGTAATATCTCCCATAACAGACAGAACTTTGTGTTTGTTCTATGTAATCCTACAGGCGCTTTGTATTTTTTTGTGATATCATAATAAATTTTGCCAAGTTTGTATTAAACCTGTTACAAATACAAAATTGTTGATCCGTAAACTAAGTCACAAATTATAAAAATATTGAGACATAACGCTAGTTTCCCAAGTCTGGACAATGTGTACCATCTTAACGTAACCGTTACATTGTCATTAAAACATTCCTGAACAACAAACAGCTAAGTCTGCCAATTTTTAAGTTACCACATATTAACTCATGTCTTTTGATTGGTAGGGTAAAAAAGGAAAATCAACTGAAAATCAAAACTAAAACCTAGTTATGAAGCAGCCAAAGCTTAGCAGAATTTAAAATTTTTGGTCCTTTTTTTGGATTAAAATAACTCAATACAGTAAGTACACAAAGTATTTTAGTCAATTGTTAATATGTCAAAAGAAAGATCGCAATGTAAGGGACTTAATAACAAAGTCAGTTTTGTGTCACCTTGTGGCCTAAAGAAGTTATCGCACTGTCCCATCTTGGGCAACGTCCCGTCATGGGTAACTTTCCCTTACACCACAATAATTTGAAACTAAATAAAACGTATGCAGTTCAGGTATGAATAATTATATCAATAGTTCCAATATTTGTGGCATACTGTAATTGTCTAAAATTTAGGTTAGTTTGAGTAATCTAGGATATAGAGTATTGCATCAAATTGAAAGAATAGACAAAATTGAATAACTAAAAATTTTATTACCGGTATACAATTAGAGTTTGTTTCAGTTTATATCAACAAAGAAAATTTGTTGTCAAAGAAAATGTGCAATGATAGAGTTAGCGTAAAAGCTCATTTACACTGAGGCATATCGTGGCGTAGGTGTTTGCTTGTTTTATTGAAGCCGGGTATTTAGCTTATGAACTGAACAGACAATTGTAAATAATTGTATTCTGTAATTATTCAGCTTTAATAAACAAGAACTAAACTAAGCTGCAACACAACAAGTAAATTTAGACAAAAGCATAAAAGGAAACTGGTATTCTTAGAATGGTAAGTCGTAATCACGCAACTGAAAAGAACTGAGGAGCTGAACGGAGAGCATCATTGGCGTGATTGCAAGGTATGCGATAAAGCTGCGAGGGGCGTTGATTAGGGACAGCGAGGAGCGTTGCATTTAATCATTACAGCTTACATCCGGCTAACTTTTGCGCCAGTATACAGAACATCAATTCAATTGTGTCAAACGCTGTGGACAGATCCAAAAACACTCCTATTGTTGTATTCCAGTTTCCAAAAGTAACTTTGATTCTTTTTAATTAGTATAAAAAACTTCTTGACAAGTGGTGGAGCATTTCCAAATCTTTCCATACATTGAAATGCGGGAACGAGAAGCCATGACTTCAAACGCGTTTTCTATCACTTGACGAGACCTGGACAATCTACAAAGAAAAAATATTTTATTGTGACTTAAGTTGCTGCAAGGATAAGATCTCAGTAAATTGCGTCGCGATGGAAATGCCTCGTTCCCGGCAAATACAAAAGTTATTCTGCAAGATGAAACTCCGGGTAATGGCTCTTCTATACAGTGACAGATCAAGATGGACATATTTAAGCATTTGGCAGAGTTTTCCATAACTTTACTCTCATCTTGTCTACCATAGCTCATATAGGAACCGATGTCAACTATAACAAAGTAATACTTAGAGTCAGCAACCGCATTTAGAACGATGCCGTAAACCATTTTGTAGGTAAAATGAAACGACCCTGAATGAACAAGAGCCTGGGTTAAAACCGTGTTTTCCCTCTATACTGCCCAGTGCTCATACAAATAAAGAACAGCCAAAATAAGTTAAAGGCATCCGCAATTTTTTCCATAATTTGTTTGACACTGGCATCACTTCGAGCTGTAGAATTTCTCAAAGCGTTTGGCAAGTTTTTGGAACTATTTTGGAAACTATATATAGACCAACTCAGCCGACACACTGCTGCAATCGAAAAATGAGAGTCACCAATATCCAAGAATCTGCAGATTGTTAAGTAAAGATAAATAATTAATTAATGTATCTTTTTGCTAAGTAGACCTAAGGAAAGCAATAGATAGATAATAATTTAAATTCATCTTGTCAAAAAACGAAAGTATACGTAGACTAACATGTAAAAATTTCTTGTTTGCTAATACACTTAGACTTTACGTGAGCATGACGAATAATCTTTCAGTAGCTGATATAGGTAATCTGAAACGTATATTTCTTTTATGAATTTTTTAATTTTTTTCTTTCGTCGTATGACCTCATATCCGTACTAATTTATGAAAGTCACCTATAAATACTAAAACTTGTTGCTAATGTTAAATTAATTAGCACTCACTTTCTCGATCTTCCTCTTTTTCTACAACATAGAATGAACCCAATGCTGGCGAGGTTTTCGTAACAGGTAAAGATGCGGTAAAATTGCGCTAACTTTACCAGTAGCATAAAGTGAGTGTACTTTTGACGCTTCTTTTTACTGTTTGTTTTTAAAAAACATGTTCAGTGTTTTTGATTAAAACTTACAGTACAACCTAAATTGGCATAGACAGGAATTGTTATCAGTGGAATTTATTTCAAGCTTACACTCTGCGCACGCAGTGGACAGGTTGCGCAAAGCCCGGCAACGCCTCAAAGTAAACACAGCCTTTTGCCCTTCTCAATTGTTCTAGTTGGGTGTTTGCTATCGTGACGTATGCGGTTCTTGTACTGCGTATTGTACAAAAACTACAAATTTTTGTTATGTTTAGAACGTAGTTTTAATTATTCTGCACTTGAAGTCAAAACAGAAACCTATTCACGACAATCGTCTTCTAATGATGATTAATGCATCGCCGAATACCGTAAGTCACCGCTTTCAGAATCGCGTTCTAAAGCAATGGTGTTATAATGATTAACTAGCAGCACGCCTATGTCAAACCTCCAAACAACCCACTGTTAATAAGTAACCCAATAAAGAGCACAAATCGCCGGTATCATCACGCACAGCGCAGCTGAAACAGACGGTGGTGGAAAATGGCGGAAATCGAAAATGGCTGTAACCAATGGTTTAATTTCTGTTATAACTTTTAGAGTTAGTGTTATAGTTTGGGAATTTTTACTGTATTGAATAAAATTAAAGAACTTATCAAAATAAATTAGTTAGGATACTTATTGGTTAGACTATGAAAGTTGGATAATTTCGGGGTAAGGATTATAAGATCAGAATCCATATTGAAAACAGTTGTTTTAATAACAAAAACGGAAACACTGGTTATATAAAGAGCGGGATTTAGATCGTGACGGGCCTAGGACTAAAAGATACCCAGGATCCTACGCGTTATTTTGGTCTTTACCATTTAAAATAAACCAAAATGAATAAAGAATATTCACAAAGAGTATTTCCCTAAACATGTAATAAACATTTCCTGTTTTTTAAATATTTAATCAAAAAAATCCCTATAAATCACTTTAAAAATTTTGATCGTTTAACAGAGCAAATTAGACTATATCGCTATTGTTGGTTTAGGAATTTGAACTGCGACTGCACATGAGAGGAATTACCTGCCAAAGCAATATGTTTTCATTGTTTCTTTGTTAATTGAAATCATCTAATTACATTACTCGACGACATAGACCTAACATAAACTTTTTATAAACCAAAGTGTTTGTTTGCTATGTTGCTCAACAGTCTATATTTTGGAATGAGCGTTTATGCACGAATTCTTTCTACAGTTTAATTCTTGTATTAGCTGTTCTTGTATGGTACAACGTAGCCTAACTTCATCGCGCAGCGCGCGCTACAGATGAAAGCGACGAACTATGTTTGATTCGGTAGTTGATCAACTGAGTGACAGTTCATTTGAGTGACACATTGGTAAGTATTGTTCAAACTACAGTAATGGGTTAGGGTTAGGGTTAGGATGAGGGTTAGGGTTAGGGTTAGGGTTAGGGTTAGGGTTAGGGTGAGGGTTAGGGTTAATTATGTCACTCGAATGAATAATTTATGTCATAATTATGTCACTCAAATACTGTCACTCAAATGAACTGTCACTCAGATGATATACAACCGTTTGATTCAACAGAAAACAGTGATATTAAAAAATTAAGAGCCAAACAAAGTTAATTTTGCAAAACAAACATGTCGTTAGTAAATGCAAGTCAAACGAAGCCTAAACATGATATTTTTTAGTTTATCAACTTCATCGCTATTTATGAGGTTAAACGTGATGTAATACGATATGGGTCCGCCATAGGTTGGTGTTTGTGTCTTTCGTCATTTCAAAGAAATCAACAGAAAGGAAACAGATATAACAAATCGATCAGAATATAAACGCTCTCTAGCAAGGACACGAAAACGTGAGACGGTTCGCTCCCTAGCCTTCAGTGAATTATCGTCGAATTAAGTCTTGCAAAAATTGTTTTCAGCTCAAAAATGACAAAGGTGTAGTCAGGCAGGAATAAATAAATCACAGACATTCCAACACCAGTACAAAGTTTACCACTGTAAAGTTTAAAAAGTCTTCTTTAATTACTGCCACCTTTACTTAGGCTACAAAATTTGTAACTATAAGCTTTAAAAATTGTGGTTTCTTTTTTGCTCAAAGCATTTGCTGTTTTCTGTTTTTTTAAGTTTTGTTGCTGTAAAACTTCATAGCGCTACGTGCAGTAAGTATAAACGCAGCCTTCAACAATCACCACCATAATGGAAGGCTACTGTACACCCACCGCTACACAGATGATACCATTTATCAGATAACTGTCTGAAAAAATTGGCTATTGCAGACCATTAATAAGCTTTTTAGGTTTTCTTTGTTTATGCATTTTAGAAATCTAAAAACTCTTTAGTTTTTACGTATTTTAGTACAGAAATATGTATAAAAAATTAATAAATAATTTGGTAGTCACAAAATAATTTTGGTAGTCACAGTTGCTGGCTCGTAGGCTGCTAACAGTAGTCAGATGTTAACAAAATCAGCCTATAGCTTTTATTGAGTAAACTGAACTCGGGTATGTCCAGAGTCTAGACCAGGGGTGGGCAAACTTGTTCAATGAAAGAGTCACTTGCGGAAAACTATAAACACCAGCGAGCCGCGAAATCAGTAATGATTGTCAATTTGGTTATTATATTTTTAGTAGCTATTTTGGGATATTACTTTTCAGCTAGAAGACCCATAAAAAACATGTCGGCGAGGCGCACTTTGACCACCTTCGCCATAGAGTATAGACTATAGAGCAGAGGCGAGCAACTTCTTCGGTCGGCGGGCCTGATATGAGAAAATGAAGTACTTGGCGGGCCGGATTCCTGAATCGATACATTAATCGTGTATCGTGGCCGACCGACATTAATCGTGTATCGTGGAATCGTATCCTGAATCGATACATTAATTGTGTATCGTGGCCGCAGGCCACGTTATCATGTAAGACCGGAAACTGTCTGCGGGCCGCTCAAAATCCCGTCGCGGGCCGGACCCGGCCCGCGGGCCGTATGTTGCCCACCCCTGCTATAGAGTCTAGAGTCTAGACTCTACTAGACCGTAGAGATAAAAAACGTCGCATACTTATTTACAATTCCCGTAATCAAGTGATGAACGTAAATAAAATCGGCGTAGAGTGTTTTAAGCACAAGTGCACAAATAACACCACATACTTAGCCTAAGGTGTTTCTAATGGTATCTTAAAGTTGAAAAACACTGTCATTTATCGAAAAACTTAAAAAATGCCACAAGTTTATATATATATATCTACGTATTTAAATTTTTCTGGAAGTACAGCACATGCAACAAAAGTTAAGTGATTAAAAGGAAACCAATAAACATCTTGTACAAACGGAAGAATTAAAAAAGAGCAAGTTACCCAGCATCACCACTATCTCACTTTTAGAAATTGTTTGATATTTTTGTATCATTCACGCAACAGCTAACGTTCTGCTTTCAGAATCGCGCCCCTCAGCATTGTGTAGATAGTGACGAACAAGCACCAACAAAACGCCTTTGTCAAGCCTCCAAACAGCCCACTGTTAATAAGTAATCCAATAAAGAGCACAAACTGTCGGCATTATCACGCACAGTGCAGCTGAAATAAATGAACTGCTTATTTTTGACGTAAACCTTGTTGACCTAATCTAGATATTTTCCTGAAAACGTTGCAGACCAGGTTTTTTTCTGCGTAACTTGTTAACTGATCGTTAGCAACGATTGTTGTTTATTGTTGCAATAAAGCTTTGCTGTGTAGGATTGAATTAGTATTCTTTTTAATGTCGTGAATTACTTCTAAACCTTTTTAAAACAATCCATTGGCTTAACTCTAAATAACACGTAAAACGATCAAGCCATCATTAATCCGACTCAGATTAGTGATACGTTTCAGATTCCTTTTCATATACAGTGAGAGTGCAAAAAAGTTTTCTTTTAGTTTTTAAATTCGTATTTCTTTGGGAGAAAGAAGTTTATTTTAAACTCTGTCTATAAGCACCAAATGAATAAATAACTGACTCACAAGTATGACGAAAATATGTTTTAATATCCATTTTATTTACGCAGTGTAAATCGTATTCAAACCCAAGTTGCTTTAGATTCCTACAAAACAACCAAGTATTTGAGCTCCTGCTGTTTAGATCGAGCTTTAAAAATTTTATTCCGTATATCACAGGTAACTCACGTCATGGAAATTTACCAAAAATGAGAGAATAATGTTGGTTGTTCTACATTACAACAACAGGAGAGAATCATACCGCATAAAGAACGTTGTTCGTTTGCTCAAAGATTTCTTCAGAATTTAAACTTACTTGGGAAATTTCCATGACAGAGAGGGACCATATAAAATAAATAAAGATTTTCAAAGAAATTTTTGCAAAGAAAAAATTGATTATATTACAAAAGAATAGAGCACAAGTAAGATGAAACACGGACCGATGTTTGCTGACTTTCAATGCTCGCTTTTTATATTCGTCAACAGTCCAGTTGCATCACGTGACTTTTGTGTTACACAACTTTGCGCTTTTTAGATTTCAATTTAAATTGCGACGTGTAACATTTATTATGTTGGTTTATCGCGAAACGGTTTGTTAATGATGTTTGTTGAGTCTTACGGATACTTAAATTTAATCAAAACGTTTGGTGGTGATAAGTATTTCACAATTTATACACAACTATCTTAAGTTTGACAAACCTTCTATAACGATTGAGTTACTTCTAATCGCGATTCTGTCCACTGTAGTAATCCGATTTTTTGGTTTCAGACTTTGCGCGGTAGATATTAAAGACGCAAGTAAAACCAAGACCGGCCGCTGCGGTTTTCAGCAGCAATAAGATATGCTAAAAGAGAAAAAAAGCACTAAACACTCTTCTAATGTGTTGCGGCATTTATAACACCCTGCTGGAGAGCAATTGGTCACGTTGTCAAAGTAAGCTGTTAATAGTATAGTGCAGCTCCAACTATAGTTGAAGTAAACAGTAAATTCATCTAAGTTCCGTGAAACTCTTGTAGATACATGGTTATTAAATGAACAGTATTCTAGTTATTGATTTCAAGGTTACGTTAACCCAAACGACACTTGTTTATAAAGCAATTGGCATTGAACAAAACCATGTCTAAGTCTGGAGATATTGTGAACATAAAAGACTCGTTTAGGTTTTCTGTAGCGATTTGTAAGTTTTAGTAATATAGTCAAACTAGACATTATATTTAATGCCGTTTGGTTCTTGTACAATAACCTTTGTATACCGTAACTACTAATTTTTTATTGTACATTTGTTTCGGGTTGTGCAAAGACTCTGAACAATAGTGTATGGCAGCTACAGTACATATAGCTAGCACACAAGCCGTACGTATAAAAAGGTAAAAAAGGAAAATTAAGTTGCCGTTGTGCAAATAGCTTTAAAGTCGACAGCTCACCATTTTGTCATATTTTTAACCTGAAGTCGCCTTGTATTCGTTTGTTAAGCATTTTGGTGTTCTTCTGCTTCGTGCCAGTATAAAGGTGCAAGAATGACGAAGCAAGAAGTTTTAACAGGACCTCTAGAGACGTCATCAAAAAAGCCATGTTGTCTTCATACTTGTACAAAAGAGTAGGTTTGTGTTTAGGCTATCTGACGTATTAGGTTTCCGCTTAGCTATTAATCGTGATAGGTGCTAGATATGTTTTGCATTTAACTATAACAAGTGTTGCATAACCCTCAAGTGTTGCATAACAAGTGTTGCATAACATAACCTAAATAATCAGTTTTGATGGTTATCAATAGTTAAACGTTTTTTCGGTACCAAATCTTATAGCATAAAAAGTTGGTATGTCACGTCACGCAATATTACGAATTTCTTCTGCAGAACGCACTTCATAGTGCGAAGGTCATAACCTATAAGTTTGCTTATTACATAATGATTTTACATATGCAACATTAACTTCTGCTTGACAAAAAAAAACATTTATATTGGTTGTAATCTTTAGACAACTTTTGGAGTATTTTGAAAATACTTACACTTTGGACGAATGGCTGTTTTCCTCATTAAAAGGTCTGTATTTTTGTGATAAACCACATAAAAAAGTTTTTAGACCTTTTACAAATATAAAATTATTTTTTTCTAGAAGAAGGTTACTTCTACAAATGCCCGGATCGTTTGCGATTGCCGCTCATATTCTACTACTGCCATCCTGCAGTAGTTTATGTAAACAAGCTGATTTTGGCCGACTTGATTCAGGTAAACATTACGTCAATAATGCCTAGTAAGGCCCGTTAATAGGGCTTATAACTACCGGCTAATAAGTTACACAATACGAGTTTCACTTTATTCCCGTAAAATCCAAGATTGTGGTTCTAGGAAAGAGTGAATGAAAACTTTGAAGCGATGTTTGAGACAGGAGTTGACGAAATGTCTTGGGATGACACAGAAAATTACAGAATGGGCGGATCTTACAAATGGCCCACTGTTGCTGAAGTGGTCGAATACAGACAGAAAGTAATAACCTTGTTGTAACTTCAACTTGGACCTTAATTAAGTTCCTAACTTATCACATATTCAATGGAATGAAAGCATCGCCTGGAAGTGTTTGACTAAGATAAGACACGTTTACTTGAAGTACACAATAGCTTAAACAATTCTACAATGTTAACAAAAGTATTGACAAAACCCCTTTTGTGATGATTAAGCGTTTTTTTCAAAAGGTGCGAGATATCGTTCGATCTGTCATTCAAGAACGGGAACTTACACTTCCGGTCACTCAGGATAGCCCATGGTGGGCTGTCTGGATGGGGATCGAACATGAACGCATCCATCTTGAAACGTCATCTGTCCTAATACGTCAGCTGCCTGTTTCCATGGTGACCAAGCCTGTAGGGTGGAAATACGGACCTTTGAGCACAGGTTGCCTAAACTTACAGTAAATTAAATTAAAACAGAAAAATTTAGCCTGGACTGTTTTTAAAATGATCTATTTTTTGGGTTGTTAGGAGAACCAGTGCTTCGAAATCCCATGTTAAAGCAGCCCCCGACAGAAGTCAGGCTCGGAATGGACGATGACTGGCCTGTTTGGGGCTGGGACAACGAGTATGGCTGTGACGTCGTTAGGTATAAGATTAGTTTTTTTACAAAAACTTCATGAATCTATTTATCGTTAGCCTAAATTACCATTTATTTTCGTGATCATCAATGCATGAATAGAATACGAATCTATTTGTTACAGACCTCCATTTCATTTTTAGCATTTTACAATCAGGTATTTAAAACATTAAATACCACAACACATATCGATCATGCAACTCAACTTAACTCTTTGTACATCCAGTGTCCCAAAATTTGAAGCGTCCAAATACATGGTCACAAACAGGGAGATGTTGGCCTTTATCCGAGCTAATGGTTACCAGCAAAGGAACTATTGGACAGACGAGGGTTGGAAATGGAAGGAATTCAGACAAGCCAAGTACGAAAAAAGTTTATATGAAGTATTGGGGAGCATATTCACATACAATGCATTCCTGTTTTACAGGCACCCAGCCTTTTGGGTATGTAACGAAGAGTGCAAGTCAAATTGTGGGGCAGATCTAGCTTTGTACAGCCATTGCAATACTCAAAATACAAAGAGTGAAAACATGCTAAATGAGGATGATGGTGATAACAATGAAAAATACTGGTAACATTGGAAAAATCAATTCATACGTACCACAAAATCATCTTTTATTTTGAATTATTTACGTTAAATACACGCTTCTTTCATCACTTCAAAAATAAAGGGTTACATTCACTGTGGCGTTGTCTGCCTTTAACGCTTTTCATTAATCGTTTTGTTGGACCCAGGCTTCGCCTCATGTTTGACATCACAACTCTTCCACTCGACTGGCCTGTGGAGGTGAACTTTCACGAAGCGAAAGCCTTTTGTGCTTGGAAAGGAGATGACTATAGGCTTCCGACTGAGGCAGAAGAACATGTTTTGCGAGGTTTACCGGATTTTGACCCAGAAAATGTCAAAACCGATCCAATTTATGCAAAAGAGTTAGCAAAGCTATATAACATCAATTTGGTGTACGGTTCGTCTACGGTAAGCTAAGAAAACTGTTAAGTTATAAAGCTTCAAATTTTACATTCAAATATTCCAGCGATTTACATTGCTTTACAACTATGCTTTTATTGCCCTCGACTTGTGATGTGTGTAATCTTTGTTGCAGTTTGCATATGCAATTTACGAAACCTCTAGATTTACAGCTTTTACATACAAACGAAGGCTACAAACATACAATGTGTAACAAATATACTTTAAGTATATAAACTAACATAAAGTTTGTTTTCCTCTGTCATTAGCCCGTCAATTTTTATCCCAAATCAACCAGTGGATGCTACGATACTTTCGGTAACGTTTGGGAGTGGATTGAAGATCATTTTAATGGTATTCCAGGATTTCATACAAATCAATACTACCACGACTTTTCAACACCATGTTTTGATGGAAAACACAACATGATATTGGTTAGTCTTGAATGTGGCGTTTGTCAACGATATTTTGTGGTAAATCGCGTTAAAATATCGTGATGAATATGTCACACTAATACCTTGACCCGACCAATCACTCTTGCTGACCGAAAACCAGGCTAAAGTAGCTCACAAAAATATTTTCTCTATTGGGTAATTTACTATATAACTTATATACACAGGGTGGTAGTTGGATTTCGACCGGTATCGAAGCATCTCGCTTTGCACGCTTCTCATTTCGAAGGCACTTCATACAACATGCAGGCTTTCGGATTGCAAGGAGCATATCAGACAAAACCATGTCTCCGGCAAATGTCGTCGACACACCGGTGTACATTTTGGATACAAAATCTTTAGGTAATACGTCAAAACTTTACTCGACTGACTTACATTTGCCGACTCGGTAGCCGAGTGATTCGAGCGCTGGCCTCGCTATAATACGACTTGTTTTGCGTGTTCAATACCCAGTGGTGTTACCGTAACGCAAAGCGCAAAACTTGATGACAGTTGCTCTTGTTTAGCGGTCCTGGTGGATTGTTCGAAATTCAGGCAATACCATATAATAAAAAATAAACGGCCATATAACAATTGTGTGACAATAGGAACTTGCTCGAAGTCTGGGTCAGTAACCGGGACTTGAGCAATAAGGAATCATCGCCAGTCTTAAGCTGTGCAAAAACTTTCCTCAGTCCGACGACAAAGATTATTATCATAGCTGACATACTTTGCGTGACTTACGAAGTTACTATGTCACACTAGCATCAAATTAACCAACTACAAAATAAGGGCGTAATTATAATCTTGTCATTTCAATATCATGAAATTTTCAGGTACTGTGTGCGTTATTAAAATTTCATGCATATTTTTAAGATAAACCCGACACTCTATCGCCAACTGGTGTTGTTTTGGTACGCCGGCAGAGCACTAACTCTCACTACGTTAGCGACACAGCAGACAATGTTGCTACGTTCATTGACCAACAGTATGGCAAGCAATGGAACAAAACCCTGGCCATTTTTAAAAGAATTCGCTCACTCACGTGGGAGGCGGCTCAGAGTGGTCACGCCAGCCGTGTGCTTTTGGTTGGCTGTGGACCTGGACGACTTGGGTTTGAGTTGTCGGCATTTTGCGACAAGGTAGATTTGTAAACACTTTTTTTAGAATTTTCTATAGAACATCATCAGACCATCTATAATAAGTTAAATAACTATTTTATGTTTTTTGTGGTGAATTTTGGCGGACTATTTTTTCTAAGTACCACTTTCCATCACTGCAGGTTATTGCTTGCGACACTTCTTCACGTTGCATCTACGTTGCAAACGAGTTAAAAGCAAACGGACGGTATCACTGTAACGCAGGTGAGGTTGACGAGAAGGATCTTTTCTGGTTGCTTGCATGTTCCTTCTCTATACAAAGAAGACTTGAAATTTCGAAACAATTTTACGTTTAATGTTTTTCATTTAGAGGATGGCGTCGTTACTAAAAATGAAATTGATGTCATCACCATTCCGGACGACGCAAAATCAGAACGTATAGAATTCAAACTGGTAAGTTGTCAAAAAATATTGCGTCACACAAAATTAGCAACTCGCTAGCGTGATCATTCAATGGAGCAGCCATTCCATTGGATTGCACTGTTTGTGATAGACAAATGGGCAAGAAGAAATGACGCGCAAAGATTAAATTTAGCTAGTACTCTTATATAAGGTTTCATTTAGTTTAGTTCGTTGATAAGGGACATTTCTATTAATCGTGAATCACATCGTTTTTGCCAACCGTGGTAAATCACGTGTTACTAATATCATCTACAAATTTTTACTAACTTATGCACGAATTTAGCTAACATGGATTCCATTCGAACTCAAAGATTTCAATGTTGTGATCAACACTATGCTCGACAGAGCTCAGAACCCAAGAGGTAAGTTATCGCATGACAACAGCTTTACATTTTATTAAATCCTGTGTGAAATGTACTTGGATAAAATTTTGGAAGTGTTATAAAAAGTTAAGTTCTGGAACTATTTTCTGTTACTATTTGAACTATTTTGTTATTTGTTGAACTATTTGTTAGCCTGGTTACTTCGAATGAAAGAACTGGTAACCAGCGGTAGAAATGGTCGCGCGATTGTTGTCAGCAAACAGTGGAAACCTGAGCATCTGAGAAAAGATTTTGAACCAAGCTTACAACTGCTGATGGATGAAGAACATGAAGCAGACGATGGCATTACATGTTCCTTGTCTGTGTGGGGGAAAGCACCTGTTGATGAAGCTGAAGTTTAGTCGCTAAGGCCAAAGCATTGTTTGGTTGTTTTAGAACTTGTAAATAAACATTTAAGTAGCCTAAGTAGATTGTAATAGCTTCAACTCCTGATATCACTTAAAGTTTAGATTTGCAAATTAACATTGCCTGATTTTTTGTAGATAATGGTTTAAACGGCACGTTCGCAGTGCCAATTGTAATCGTTTGTATACAAGTGAAATTATTTTGCAGAACAAAATGCTGTTACCTGTTTATTTACATCAATTACTTTTGTAATTTTTTCCTTATAGGAAGTAGCAGTTTTTCTGCAATTGCAGATATAGCTTGTGGACATTCTAAACTAAACTATAGGTTATATATATTTGAATTTTTTTTCGGCAAATGTTTCATTAACTGGAAGTTGTGCGCCGGTACTATACTGAAAAACCATTTATTCTATGGTCATTTAAATTTTCAAGAAAAGAAAAATATAATGGTGTAAACACAAACCTTGAGACACTTTATAAAAGTAATTGTATATTGCTTATATATATGTCTTGCTTATATAAATAACTAATTACATACTTGTTAAGTGATAACATGATGAGCTTTGATTTTTAAATTAATAGGCACTTAAAACCAAATATTAATGAGCAAACCGGGTACAATTGAACACACATTATACTTAGAAAATAACATAATGCGCATAAGGGAACCGTAATTGATTTGAAATTTTGTGTTGAACTTTGATAAATTAAATCTAGTCCTACTGCAAGTCTAGTTAAAAATAAGCTTCAGCAGAGCCATTATTTTTCATAGGGACAGGTGCTATCTGGCGAGTAATAAAAAAGCAGGAGCAAGGAGTCTACCAATATCCTGACCAGGAGCAGAGTAAGACTGGGTGGGGCCCAAGACAAAGTTGAGTCAGTGGCCCTTTGGTAAAATCAATCGTTATTTTAGTACATTACTAAGTAACTTGATATTGCCGTATACATACTTAAATTTTACTCAACAATCTCTCGTGATATACTTAATGATACCATGGTAAAGTAAAGCAGAAGTTTCGAAAAACTTTTCGTGGGAAATTGTCACAAAGACACTTAATTCATATCAAAAGCATTTCGTTCTACATCAATTTAATCAATCGATCATATGCAGACAGTGGAATGGTTGCAAATATTTTCAATGATTTTGTCTAGACAAGCAAAAAATAGATTTCTTTAATTTACTAACAACGTGACAAATTACAAGTATGGACGGAAAATTATGTGTCATTTTTGTCGCACCGCTTTAAGAAGTTTTTAAAATCCCTTCGGACTGAGCTTTTATGATCCAGAAAAATGTCTCTTCCGCTTACCCTTTTGGCTTTAAGAGCAAGAGTGAGGAACAGGCTAAAAATAGGTCTTTCAGAATCTAAAAGCTGAGATAACATTTGGCTTCCAACCCTCCCTTCCGGAAGACTTTGAACATCCCTGGGGTAGGTGCCATTTTATAAGTGTTCAGGTCGTACCTCACAAGACTTACAAACATTTTTCGAAGCTCTACAAACACATAAGCCAACCACTCATGATATTGGTTAGTCTTGAATGTGGCGTTTGTCGACGATATTTTGTGGATACTTCTATAACAATTGTTCCAAATCTTTACATCTTGCTTCCTTTAAGCCAGGGGTGGGCAACATACGGCCCGCGACGGGATTTTGAGCGGCCCGCAGACAGTTTCCGGTCTTACATGATAATGTGGCCTGCGGCCACATTCTGCCGCAATCCCTGTATTGCGTCACTGAATAAGTCCAAGTTTGCCAACCTGAGAAAGATGGCCATAAATCTACTTGTTCTGTTCGGGTCTACATACATTTATGAGCAAACATTTTCGACCATGAACATTAATAAGACCAAGCTGCGTTCCAATCTATTCAGGAATCCGGCCCGCCAAGTACTTCATTTTCTCATATCAGGCCCGCCGACCGAAGAAGTTGCCCGCCCCTGCTTTAAGCCAAACAATGGACACAAATTTTACTATTGTAGCTAAAAAGTGCCCAGCCATAGTGATTCAACGTTATATGATAATTGCGTTAAAATATCGTAACAAATCACTCTTGTCTGACCTGTAACCAGGCTAAAATTGTTCACGAACAATACTTTCTCTATTGGGTGATCAACTAACTTAGCATACGTAGGGTGGTAGTTGGATCTCCACCGGTGCTGAAGCATCTCGTTTTGCTCGCTTTTGGTTTCGAAGACATTTTATACAACATGCAGGCTTTCGCCTGGCAAGGAGCATATCAGAGGAAACAATGTCTCCGGCAATTGTCGTCGACACACCGGTGTACAATTTGGATACAAAATCTTTAGGTAATACGTCGTAGATATACCCGACTGTCTTACAGTAATGCAAAGTTACAATAAAACAAGGTCGATTTGCCTTTAGTTCAATGCTGATGGCGCAGTAACAGTTAAACCCAACTTTGCGTGACCCACAACATAACAGCACAAAATTAAGCAACTACAAAATTAGGGCGTAACAATAATCTTGTCGGTTCAATATCATGGAATTTTCAGGTACTGTGTGCGTAACTCTCTTTACGTGAGCGACACAGAAGACAATGTTGCAACGTTTATTAACGAACAGTGTGGCAAGCAATCGAACAAAACCCTAGCGATTTTCAAAAGGATTTGCGCACTCGCGAACCAGAGTTGTTACAAGAGCGGAGTGCTTTTGGTTGGCTGTGGACCTAGACGACTTTGGTTTGAGTTGTCGGCAGTTTGCGACAAGGTAGATTAGTAGAATTTTCCATCGACTATTATCCGACCATCTAATGACCATTTTATGTTTTGTGGTGAATACTTTCGGAATGGGTTTTCTAAGCTCCTTGCTGCATCTATCGACCTTACTCCTATCTATCACTGCAGGTTATCGCTTGTGACACTTCTTCACGTTGCAAACGAGTTAAAAGCAAACGGACTGTATCACGGCAATGCAGGTGAGGCCGACGAGAAGAATCTTTGCTGGTTGTTTTGCATATTCCTACTGTATAAAGAAAACTAGAGTACCAGCCGTTTGAAACACCTTCACGTTTAACGTTTAGGAAATGACGTCGTTACTAAGAATGGAATTCATGTGATTGCAATTCCGGAGGACGCAAACCCATAGCGTGTGGAATTCAAATTGGTAAGCTGTCAAACAATACTATGTCGCTTAAAAGTAACAACTTATTAGCGCAGTGGTTTCCAATTTTTTTCTACCTACTTTAGTTTCGGCGTTAAGATAAAACCAACACAAATAGGCCTGCAGCCCTGTACATTAAAGTGTGACAAAATGATTTTGTTTGTCCTCAAAACATGCACGGTGCAATTTTTGTAAAATTACTAAACTATTTCTGTTGACAGAAATGATATTTTGCTTTCAGATATTGATTGACTTGAGTTTCCAAGTGTAATAAGTTGACTTGGCTTGGTTCGAATTAAATAATCGATCACTCCGTTTTTGCTTATCGAGATACTAATATCATCTACAAATTTTCACTAACTTATGCACGAATTTAGCTAACATGGATTCCGTTCGAACTCAAAGACTTCAATGTTGTGATCAACACTATACTCGACAGGGCTCAGAACCCAAGAGGTAACGCACAGTTTTTACATTTTATTAAATCCTAGTAATGTACTTGGATAAAATTTTAGAAGTGGTATAAAAAGTTGAATTCTTGAACTATTTTCTGTATTTGTTAGCCTGGTTACTTCGAATGAAAGAACTGGTAACCAGCGGTAGAAATGGTCGCGCGATTGTTGTCAGCAAACAGTGGAAACCTGAGCATCTGAGAAAAGATTTTGAACCAAGCTTACAACTGCTGATGGAAGAAGAACATGAAGCAGACGATGGCATTACATGTTTCTTGTCTGTGTGGGGGAAAGCACCTGTTGATGAAGCTGAAGTTTAGTCGCTAAGGCTAAAGCATTTCTTTGGTTGTTTTAAAACTTGTAATTAAGCATTGAAATAGATTATAATAGCTTCACTTCTTGACATTACTGTAAGCTTAGATACGCAAATTAACATTGCATGATGCTTTGCAGACAATGTTATGCGGCATGGTTGCAGTGCCAGAGGTGGGCAGTCGGTGCACGTGCTGTTTCGAAAAAGTAGTTTGATACTTTTTGAATACAGAACGCTGTTGCAAATGTAATTTTTTCCCCAATTCGGGCCCAGCTACAGGTTATTCTTGGTCAAAACATATGTGGCCTCACTTCTTGCAGCTTCGATAGACATTTGTTCATTAAAAAAGCTCATCGAATGGTAATAGTTGGCATTTAACCCTATCCATACCGGGCTCGCGACTTTGCCATTTTCACTAGGTGTGGCCGACCCCGCACACACATTTTTAATAGTTAATTACTCGAAAACTATACATCATAATTGTAAAGCAAAAGAAAGTGAATTTAGTGTAAATTAAGTATTTCCACAAATGATACATTTCTAGAAATTTTTCTTGTTACGCCGCGCCCCCGCTGTGCGGAAAACCAGCTGACCGCGAGAAGAGAATAGTTAGTCGAGTTAGTGGTGCGTAAATGAGTAAACGATTCGCTTCAATGCGGAGAGAGAGCAAAATTATGAAAATATCTCAAAAATTACAAACTCCAATTTTATAAAACAAACATGGACAGATAGCTGAACATTTTTTAGGAAAAGTCACCAAATTTCAAGTTTCTACAGCAAACAATGCGACTGTATGCCACGTTTTGCTGTGACTGTGTGCGGGAGAAGCCACACCTAGTGAAAATAGGGTTAAGTGTCATGAAAATAAACTTTTGAAAAACATACTTCTTATAAACTTGAAATACTCACTTGAAAAATATCGAGATCGACTAAAACTTCTTAAAAAATAATTTGATACAAGGATTCGGTACTTTTCTCCAAAAGTATTGGTATAGGCACTGAAAAAGTAATTCACCACTATAGTGCCATGGTACTGCCCACCTATGTACAGTACAAATTGTAATCGTTTGTAAACACATGAAATTATTTTGCAGAACAAAATGCTGTTACCTGTTTATTTACAGCAATTACTTGTGTAAATTCTTCCTTATAGGAAGTAGTATTTTTTCTGCAGTTGCAGATATAGCTAAACTATATGAAGCTTTTCGAATTTGTACTTGAAGTTTCATCAACTAAACGCTGTACTACATATCCATAGGCTTAAGAAATAATGGTGTCGTACCAATACAAAGCTTGCGACATTTAACGGAAAATATAAAACAATTGTTTATCCAGTTACGAAGTTGTTATGTAAAAACTGATCGATCAGTTCTGCTAAGGCATGGGTTGAGCTTCAATGTTTGTGTTAAACAGCACTGCGAGATAATTGCAAAGTGGAAAATAAATCAACATGTAGCACGCTCAGAACAAACAAAATGAACACAAGGAAACTTGTAATTGATAATCTTAACTTCTTACATGGTACTTTGATTTAATTTACTCAAGGTAAGCTTTAGATGAGTGATTGTCATGAAGGCAGGTGCTTTCAGTGTCGAATTACTACTGTATTGGCAAAATTACTTAATAACTACTGCAATAAATATCTTTTAGGGTCAGATCAATAACCCACAAAAATATGTTCATATCCTGGTAAAGTATTCCTTGAAAAAAATGCATAATATTCACAGTGACAATAATGAGGCACAAAATGGGCAATAGATCATAGTATTTGCAGACACGGCAAAAATTAAAATCACAATTACAACTACAGTATTAGAAAAGTATGACAAAAAGCATTGCACTTGCAAGTGAAGATAACTTTGAACTAGCTCTTAAACTCTGTCAGAAGTTTGATTGCAAGTATTCAAGCCAAGTTCGTCACCGTGATAATATAAGTTTGCACAGACACAAAGAAGCACAATTACAATAGAATTGTAATATATCATTTTCCGAAATTTGGGATCAACATCTCCTTGTCGGTACCAGTAAATCTGCAATTAATTAATTACTTTGTAAATAAATTTTTAAAAGTTGAGCGTCAACTATTTAAGGAACAAAACCAAATCACATTTTTTACTGGACTTGGGCAGCAAAACTTGTACAAAACTGCAGTTTTCATAATGTTTTCCCATAATACACATAAAAGTGATAGGTGCATTTAATGTAAAAAAAAAACGTTTCAATTTGTCATTTTAAACGATTTTGTTAGCTCTCTGGTGCTACTTTCCCATGTACCTGGAAATTGCTTATTAAGTCATTAGCAACTGGTTGCATAGTACTATTCTGGATATAATACAACTCTTACTAAATACTTTAACAAAAAGAATATATGGAATATTGGCAAACATAAAAATGGTTTCCTGGGTTCTCGACTTGCGACTTCCTGTGATATTCCACCCACAGCAATGTTATTGCATCACAAAAGTGGGAGACTGTATAATTTCGCAAGATGCTAGTAATTAACGTTGGTATGACAACCAGTTGACACTTTGCTTTGGCATCATTGCATTTTGAGATAGTGCAAGCAGCTACCCAACAAGCACTTCACCGGAATTCTCGATTATGTAAAATGCATTTTAATAAGCATTTTGCCGCGACTATTTAACTACCTTTGAGTTATATGAAAGTTAAGCGAAGTTATGTTATCAAACCTCAACCGCGTATTGTTTACAGTGCCATACACTGCTTTCTATAAAGGTTAAACTTAGCAGCCGGTTAATTGTGTATTAAACACTTTCATATCAAATGAATAAAAACTCATCATACCAGTGTTAACAGAGATGCACAGACAAGAGCAATGCAGACTGCAAAGAAGATGCTGAGAGGATTGATGTGATGTGGGTCAGGAAAAACGAAAGCACTGATCAGAGTAGCTGTTACAAGCAGGGAGGTAATTAGTCCAACTACAAGATTCAAAAGCCTTTCCTGAATAAACAGCTTTCGTTAATCTTTTGGCAAACAGCAGCCGAAAGCCAGCTAGAAGTTCATACTTGGTAAAAGTAAAGAGTCAATTAAAATATATAATATGTATCTACGCATAATAACACAAATAATATTTACCATTCTAAGCTACACGGTACATTTGATCTGGTGCATATATATATCTGCAATCTGCATATTTCAGGTACTTTACATTTTGATATTATGAAAACTATTTGATATGTTCAAAGGCAATTACATACTTATCGTACATTAAATGAACTTACCCTTCGAGTGCTAACACCAAACAAAGGACGATCCATGTCATCTTGTACTGTGTATGCAATCATATTTGCTTTCAACTATAACATCACAAGTTTTAACACCAGAATTATCAACAAAGTTTCATAGGTCTAATTCAAAAAATATATCTGAAAATAATGTAGAATTATTTGATAAAAAGTCATTGTTTAGTAGATATTTTGGCACTGAAAATTGTATCGATGTTTGACTGAAGGCTTTTTGTGGCAGTTCCATACTTAATAGCAAAAGAATAAAAGTATACAGAAAGAAAAAGGCAAAATCATGCTAAAACACTGAACAAGTTTGCAACAATAGTAATGAAATACAACAATAAATTTAACTGAAATGAACAAAGGGAGTATATCCAAAATGTAATCAAAGCAAGAACTGGATAACTTTCAATCAACAGAACAAGAAATAAAAACAATTCAAGCAAAGGAGATTATAAAACTGACACTGATTAAGAAATCGTATGAGTGAATAATCACAAAATACAATTATGAAAAAACTACACGGTTACATTCCCTGTAAGTTCAACTACAAGTAATGGCAGTGGGATTTACAAAAGCAAAAACAAATTGGATACAATGTAAACTAATGTATCCATGCAGCTGGAATGTTCTCCAAATAAAAAAAACGAACTGGTAGAAATGAAAAACAGCAACATGATATCAAGAAAACAACAGTACAAATGTTTAATTACAGGTAATATAACAACCTGTTAAGCAGGAACAATCAAAATTAAGCAACTCAAAAATGATACTGCATTTTCCTCCCTGAAAAACTATTCACATCTCTCACGACTTGTAACCAGCAATCCCTGATCAGTCTTTTTGAGAATATCAACAATATCCAGTGATTCTCCAAGTGGTATTCCATATTTATTTTGCAATCCACTGGGGTTTGATGGTGTGAAACAATCATCAGATGACTCTTTTCTTATCACTTGATCGATTTCAACAGAACTGAAAAAAGCAACACTAAACGGAAGGTCATGCATACCCAACTTGTGAGCAAACATGCTACGAGTGAGCAGGTTTGATATGTTTAAAGCTAGTGCAATTTTATAGCTGTCCTTTGATGAAACCATGTAACGAACCTCATCATGAATGCTGATTAGGAATCGTGCATTTAGTTCGTATTCATTTATCAACCAACGCATGGCTACTAGAAGCAAGTGCAGGTAGTCTACTGCCGAGCTCTGCACAACCCAATTCATTCTTCCAGGCAGGAAGTTACTTTGTACCTTACTAGGCAAAAGCGAACGAGTAATTTTGCATTTAAGCACAGGAGTTTCCGGTGATTTACTGGTTGCTACCTGTTCAAGTTTATTAAACATGTGCGACTCTATTCCATCGTCCCACTTTCTTCCACAGATTAGATCATTGTTATTTACAGACTTGAATTGTCCGAATTTCTCAGATGCTGCTGCCTTTATTCGTGCTACATCTTCATATGACGCCCAGCCTGTCCGTTTAGCTGTAGGACAAATTGAAACATTCGTCTTTTTCACAAACCATAAAGCATCATAACTTAATTTATACTTAAGCTGGCCTTTTGTCATTTTGTAGAGATCGTTAATTTTCTTGGCTGCAACATCTTTAGGTACGTTTTTGTTGTTTTGCATGTAAGCTCTCAATAAAGACTGCTTTCCAGCGCCATACATACGAGCATAGTTGAAAACCTTTGCAGCATTACGACTTGTACCAATAGTTTTGGCGGTTTTACTGTGAAGGTCAGTACCGTCACGCTTGTTACCACGCAACGTCATCCAAGAAAGAGCTGTGCACCCATGTTCACCAATAAATGAAGCATCCCCAAACAAAGATGCAATCCACAATTCCTCGGAGTCAACATCAGCTCCAACGAACTTGAATCCAGGGGGTGCCTGGACCATACACTTTAACTCACTGCCAATTCGATCTGGCTGTATGTTGCTTGCTGTCAGCCAAGTTCTTTCGACAGCTCTCCTCGATACAGTTCCACACACTGCAGCCTGAGGGACAATTGCACCGCAGTCAAGTTCTTTGTTGTAGCTAGCATCCTGTGTAATGCTTGATGGTAAAACACTTTCAGTAAGATTAATCCTCATCTGAGATAAAATCCTGTTTTGGCTAGAGCGCCAGTAGGAACACATTTTATTTATTTCAAGACATCTCATGGCACTGGCTGAATCAGCTGAACTAAGAAATCCTGTTTCTATGTGGCCAATGAAGTCATGTGAAAGTGGGCTTCCAACATTATTTTCTATTCCATTTTTGTGGGGTAGTTTATGAAAAAAATCATTGTTGGGCAAGCCTTGGACGTTTTCAGCAGGGGTATGGATAAAACCTGTTTCAGAAAATCCATTGCCATTTTGATTAATTTCTTGTAACGTGTTTTCTGCTTCATCTGAATCTATGAGCTTGGAGAGAAGAGCTTTTTCTTCAGCCTGAGGCACCAAGTAACCCCATCCGAGTTTTTCCTGATAATGCAATGGATAACCAAGCCAAGTCATGCGCAAAAGTTTTGGTGTCATTCGTGTCAGTGTGGATAATTTTGACGCATCGAGGCTCCATTCAGCATCATTTTCCTTGAAGCATAACTCGCTATACCACTTTGGACATCCAGGCATATGTGTTCTCACTTTCGGGAGGCGGTTGGCAGTTATTCTTAACTTGTTTACAATTGAATTTGGATTGTTGTGCTTATAACAATCATTAGGTTCACAGGACTTTCCTAACTGACTGAGCTCGTCCAGAGCATAAGTAGTCGAATTGGAAAGAAAAGTCTTAAGCTTTCTTATATGCTTTTCAGGCTCCAATTGAAAATTCTTTCGAGGTGATTTTAAAAGCTTTATGTTTTGTGTATTCCAGTTGACATCCCATAACCACTTGTCATTTTCATAATTTTTGTTTTGAATTAAATGACAAGCATCATTCATTAATCCCTGCAAATGCCGTTTAAGCTCCAATGTTAATCCCTCATATTCATCTTCACATGACCTGATGTATCTATTCCAGTTACCATTTACTGGTAAATACATAGAACCCATTTCTAACATACCAGCAAAAGTGACCACATGAGGAAAATGCTCGAAGAAAAGTGGTGTTAAAACACGAAGCACATTGTAAGTTGCATAAACATCAGATGCACAGTACGCCATTAACTCATTGAACTGAATTTGAACATCAGACAAATTTCCTTTAACAAACGTGTCTCTTATAGACTTCTCAAGGCTATTCCCACAATAAAATTTATGAACGTCACTCAAATTGTTAAGTGAACCTGCTTGCACCCAACTTTGACTTAATGTCGTTTTCTTGTTCTCATCTTGATCCGTTGCTGACTTCCCTGAAAGTGACATAGATCGCTGTTGGCTGTTGAAACCACTGATGGCTATGTGCATGCTCATGGTATCAAGAAATCTCACATTCGTTGCTTGGGGATAATACTGTTCCTTTATTCGGGCACGATCATAACTGACATTATGTCCTATAATAAGCTTTTTTGGTGTGTTTTTGGGATCGGAAATTGCTAGTTCTCTTGGTTCCATAGGAACTAAAGAATCTAGATTATTGCCAAGATCATTTTTATCATCAAATAAATGTTGACTAGTCCAAGAAAACCAAGCATCTTCAGATACTGCAGTTGCAATAATTGGAACATCTGAAATGCTACTTAAAACTTCACAGTCAAACACTAACACTGAACTATCAGGAAAATCAACTGAAAAGATTTCAAATTCTCCATTTTCTTTAGAAACATACTTCGTCCAACCCCGCTTTTTAACCCATGTATCCTTTTTGGGCATTTTTGGCAAGTTACAAGATAAGAAGCTATGCAGAGCTAATGCATAAGGACTTGCTTGCTCCTTTGCAATGTTTTCAAAGTGTTCATTGATGTTTTTTCCTTTAATTTCTGGAAGTTTAAAGTTTAGATCGGGCAGTTTTTCAGGCTCCTGTCCCCACAGTTCAAACTTTGAAAGATGTTTAATGCACTCTTCCAGCATATCATTTTGACATAGACTTAAATGTCCATCCACATAGCTTTGTTTAAATATTTGTCTGTGAAGACCTTCTGGTAGCATTTGTATCCCCACTGGATTATATCTTGGCTCATTTTTATTGTTGGTATTACCAACAAAAGTGTTTTTCTTTTTTCCGCAAGATGCAGAGTAAAACCTAACTGCACATTTATTCCAGGCTTGTTTTGATATATATCTACAACAATGGCTTTGTCTAAAACATATCCCAGTCATACCTATTTGCTACAGACACAGTTCTTAAATGTATCAGTTATCATGTAACACAAACCCATATTTGCAAAATCAATTCCCACAAGAACAAGTTCCAGATCTACTATCCTCTGTCTTAAATACTATGGTAGTGTTTCTGGCGCTCTATCTTTCTGTTTCAGCCATCGCCTGGCAGAATGTTAATTAAATTATTTTCGTTAATCGCTGAAAAAAGCAATAGCAATTATTAAATATTTTATATATCAATCATGAATGTCTTAAAACAATGATACCAGTAACACACCACAGGTCATTTGATTTTAAAAGAAACAAAAATTTCAACTTTTGGAACCACCCTATTTTTTACTTGCTTGAATGATTCTATTTTCTAAGGTGAATGGTGAAAATCAGATTAGCGGTTTTCGAGTTATGGGCAAAAACTTTTTTGACGACTAAGTGGCTTTAAATCAAGGAGCAACAAATCAAATCAAGAAGCCTGGAATACTCTTGTGTTTTGTAAGTTGTTGTATTGATGCTCCAATGCTAACAGTTCTGATGACTAGTGATACTTATGTTACGCTTGCCATAGACACTTCCAAAGTCAAAAGGAATGTTTGTTTATGAAGTCACTTTGTACGATAATGAATCACAGTGAAAGTAACAACTGGAATACTACAACTACAAGTTTGTGGCAATATGACGCAATAATATTTAATTGCGGTACTAATCAATGTAGCAGTCAAAAGCAGGTATTTTTTGTTTTACGACACACAAATTCTAAGGGCGTCTTTGCATGCACGATTTCTCATGGAAAACTGCCTTACTTTGCAGTCAAGGTAGCTGGCTTGGTAGCGGAGCGATAAGAGCGCTGGGCTTGCGATCAGCAATAATGCGGCCTGTGTTCGTCTGTTCGATACCCAGTGGTGCTACCGTTGTGATGCCTTTGGGTAAGTAATTAATGATGCTTGCGATATATTAATGAATCAGACTTTGCACGATGACTATAGCTTGGTAAGTCGTGCAAAAACCAAGCACTATAAGTCCGAGCATAAAGATTAAATTAATTATTTTTAATAGTATTAAGAGACCCTTTTGACTTATGTTTTAACTTAATTTACCTGTTGAGTTATCTAACTCTATTGTTGCGTGCGGTTAGAATACTCTAATCTTTTGTCGGCCGAAAGGTTTTAATATTACAACAGAAACAGTTTACAAGAAAAGGTTTTTATTATAGGTGCTAGGCACTTTCTCAATATTACGAATAACCAAGAACATAAGTACTGTAATACTATTGCTTTTAAGATGTCTATTGAGTGGCAATCATCATGGCTAGCTTAGACAACTCATCTGTTGATTTCGATGATTCACTTGGCTAACTCTCTGCTCGTCTTTTCTGGTCACTGATAAAAATGCAAGCTTTGTAGTGTGTAGATGGGTAGTTGACATGTGCGATGTGGTAAACAACAGGTGTCAGGTGCATGGGGAGTTAAAATAAGCTTCTTACAAAAAATCATATATTTGTAAATGTCAATCAGTTGGAAAACGCATTGCAAGAAATGGTTCAATGTTATTAGAAAAAGCCACCCAAGCCGCTGCAAGTATACCATGATGTTACCTCAGAGTCGAGCAAGCGAACGTCATTTACGTCCCATTGGCTTATAAGGATGTAGAGATCGCTGTAGACCAGGGGTGTCAAACTCAATCGCACCAAGGGCCAAAACTGAAAACTTATTTAACACCGCGGGCCGAAAGGACAAAACTTGATTAAACGTTTCGTGACACGAGTACAAGAATTGGAACAGGCAGCGAAACAACACCAAATTTTTGATGTTTTTGACTATTTTTGACTGGGCTATTTTTGATTAGGCTATTCTTCTCTTACATCATTATGTTTCTTTCATCTCCTTGCAAAAGCATTAAAAAATTAACAAACAATAATGAAAAAAGCAGCCCAGATTACTAGTGTTAGAATAAATCGATTTATTCTATCGTATGATGGGGCAACTGCTGTGATGCTGTATTGTGAGATTTGTTAAAATCTTGTTTCTTGCTTGAATAAATTAACTTATACTGTAAAATAATCTCGCGGGCCGGAAATAGTTCAATGTATAAAATAACATTGCGGGCCAAATTTTATTGTAAAGTGGGCCGGATGTGGCCCGCGGGCCGGGAGTTTGACACCTATGCTGTAGACGCACTTACAACAATGCTCCACATACCGTTGTAGCGTGATGTCATAAACATGTAGCGCGTATGTCGCTTTGGCGCGTGACGTCATAAGACAATGCGGCGCGTCAGGAAATTTACGCAATGCTAATGTACTATCCCAGTGGTGGGCAAACTGCGGCTCGCCGGCATGTTTTTTGTGGCTCTTCTAGTCGAATCGTAAAATTCCAAAAAAATTGTAAAGGCTACGAAGAGTACTGTTTATGAACGTTTCTCTCTTTTTCTTTTCTTTATTTAGGCCAGCATTTCCTTAATGACGTAACAGTAGAGATAGAATCCGAAGATTTAGTTAACAGCAAGTCAACGCAATTTCATTGCTAAGACATTAAGCTTTACCTCAGTTTAGCCTACTTAAATACACTGCAAAACGATGACATCTAATGCTAATACATTTACCGTTTTTGTATTGAAGTAATTTTGAGGCTCTTTGGTACCTATATTTTTTGCAAATGGCTCTTCTATTGAATACATTTGCCTACCTCTGTACTATCCGTTTGACAACTCATCGGCAGCTATTTGTTATTATTGTTTATTCAAAAAAAATTTTAATGCAAAAGCTATGTTTTTTGTTATACGTATTTAATGGGTTAAAAGTTGTTATAGTTATTTGTGACAACAGCATACATTATGCAGTTCAATATATGCATTAAAAATATAGGGTAGGAAGAAAATACAAAATTTTATTGAGTTACTTTTTTTGCCTAAATGGTGGGGGACGAAAAAATTGTGTTGACGCTGGTGATCGCAACGTAAACCATAAATCTATAGCAAATAAGATATAGAAGCTCTGTTTTTTTAACAATTTTTTCTTTTTAGTACAAGATACCATCTATTAAAAATGATATATATACATTTTTAACAATTAATTATAACTTTTTGTGTATTTTTCTAACACATTTGTTTTCTCCAACTTTTGATGCAACAACATGATAAAAAAAAACTTTCTTAGGGTAATCCCCATAAATGTTACCATTGTCCTCCTTTCTTGTGGAGTTTGTGAAATTGGTGAGATATTATGTGTTCAGCAAACTGGTTTTGTTGAATCGTTTTTACAAAGTTAATGCTGCATAAATACGCTAAAAGTATTAAAAAGAAATCGGTTAGGATTTTCTGATCATTGTAGAATATGATCGCCAAGAGGTTGGAAGAAATATGCACAAAACTTTCCAGAGCTTCTTTGTCCAAAATCGATGAAGAAAATGAAATCCTATCTTTTTGTGATGAAGTTTTGAATGATAAAATTGTTGCCTCGCCTGTGATTGACAATCATGATGATTTAATTTTGTTCGTGGATCACGTTGGAAACTTACTCACAAAGTCATTGTATCTTGTGGAACTTGAACCCTTAACCATAGGGGATGCAGAAAGTGGAGAATATACCTTTGCAAGATTACCACTTATTCATTATAGACTGGAAAAACTCTGTGCTATGACAAGTAAAGTTTTAAGTGGCTTACCTGAATCAAGTAAAAGTTACACATCACTTGTACTTAAAAAATGTGGTTCAACCATAGCAAAGACATATTATATATATGGAGATGAAAAAGTGAAATGGTCAACCAAAAAATGCTCAGAATCCGTCCAAAAGTTGCTCCATAGTTTTTTGTGTATTGCCGATTATAAATCGCTCAAAGAATGTTTAAATGATATACCGGTAAGCTGCAGTTTACATCAGCAACTCTTGAAGCAATTTCTGCCATATATGACCAGGTATTGAACAGAAGTATACCATAAAACACTTTTTATGTGTACTCCTTGGTTTTTATGCCATGTATTATATTTATTTACAAACTAAGTTTTCATTTCAAGCAAGCTCTATTGGTTTAAAAAAAAATTTTTTGGGAGTAGGCTGGTTACTAAAGCTAATAAATTTTATTAAAAAACTTGGAACTTTCTGTTCAACAGGGAAAGGTGGAAACTCTATCCAGCCATATGCCATGCATTTAAAAAATTTTTGTTGTGCATTGATGGGGATGCACTTTGTGAAATTTTGCCAATGATTCTTCCAACAATTTTATTATTTACAGATGATTATCAACCCTTTAATGCTCTAAATGGGCTTAACTTATTACATTTGGTACTATCAAATGTACCTGCTGCTGAAATCAGGTACATACTATGATAATAATTATCACAAAATCACATTGTAAGGAATGCATGTAAAGGATTTTTCAACTGCTCAAGTCATAGATAGAAATTTAAAGTTTTATTTTAAATTTTCTCAAGGATGTGTGGGTGGGCTGAAGTTATACATGATGCCATTAGCAAAAAGCTGTATATGAGAGAGCCAGAGATTGTTGATCACACCTTGCTGTGTTTACTCTTGTCCCTGAAAGTTCTGGAGAGGAATCCTGCGAAACCTGATCAGTGCCATAAAATTACACAATATGACAAGATTTTTCAGACAATAATATCATGCATAAACACCTGCACAGACCCAAAACTTCAAAGGTACCTTACACATTTTTAATGAAGACTAATACTATATTCTGTGTCACAAAAACTGTCAAGGAATAAACTGTTTTGCCGTGCTTTTGTTAAGGTTTAATTCATAACACAAATTGTGTTCCACAGGGTTTTCTGGAAGCACATGAGTTCATATAGTAATGTACTTGGCATAACAGTTGCCAGACATTTTAGAGATCTAATACCAGCCATTGAATATCAGCTAGATACACAAGATGAAAAACTTCTCGTTCTCATCTTTCAAACAATACAGACATTGGTGCAGGTTGCTTGGATGAGGTAAGTTTTTTTTTATACACTATGTTACTAAAACTTACATTTGTATGTGTAATGTTAACTGCTACTGATATGTATTTAACTATTGACACTTTTGCTGGTTTTCTAGAATGGGACGTCATTCTCCACTACTCTTAAAACAACTGATCAAATCAATGATACGGCTTAACAACACTAAACAAAATACAAGGTCATGTTTACAAGAACTAAGTAAAACCATTGTGCTTTTATCGACTTGTGATAATGGTGTGTGTCTGGTAAGTATAAAAGCACAGATGAGTTATTTTAATAAAAAATATAACATTTTCTGTTTTAACTCGGAAAAGTATCTATCTACAACGCATTTTTTGCAGGAAACACTTTCGCAACTTAAAGCATCTCCAGAGTTGGAGAAACATTATACTTTAATAACTGATCTTCTGGATGCTGCATCAGTTTCACAGAAAGCAAATTTCAAGGCTAATAAATGGACTGCAAATATTGAAAAATAAAATATCATATAAGCTGTCTATTGGTGCAACTTTTTCTGAACCATAGGCCAAGGAACCCAAAAAAGAATGTAATTGCCATAATCAGGCCCACAGCTGATCCAAGATAGAAATCACCACAGTAGAAAAACATATTAATTATAAATTTAATAGAATTAGCTTAAAGTGCTTTCAGTCATTTTTAATAAGTTTCATAAAAATGTCTTTTGGAAATCTAACGGTGCTAATTTCTTTCAACTTCTTCTGATCAGCTGCATGTTTTCTCAGAAGCTTCAGCTTTCTAGAATAATCGCCGCCATACTGTAGATTACAAAAATAACTTGTAAATAATTCATGTACTTAGAAAATGACACTAAAAACCCTTAAAAATTATTTGCTTACGCATTTAGCTGTAACATCTTTTTTTAAGGCGGGTATTCTGGAAAAAAAATCACAAAAATTAAAATTATGTTGTCGGGAATTATAGCACAATGTGGTACTCACGTTTCACGAGCAAGAATTGTTTTTCCTATGGTTGCTTGGATTGCAACTGGAAAGGGTTCTTTTGGGATGAACTCTTTTAATTTGGCACACATCTTACACCCAATTGTTCTTGCTTTCGATGATGGACAAACTAAAATATATGTGTTTAAGCTAATAACTAAATGATTAAATTAGTCATGGTTCTATGAATCAGACCACTCACCATTGGATAATTCACTAACAACGTCTCCATTCAGACGAAAATCAACTCTCACCAAATTGACAACCTCATACTTGTCTTCTTCATAATCAAAACTATCATAAAATTAAAAAAGCCTGTAAGTCAATTTATGATGATAAAATTAAGGTACATCCCACAATTTGCATTGACTAGTTGGATTGTTGTTTTACGAATTAAATCCTAATGCATAGCAACATAGTAGTAATGTAAGAGATTTTCTGACTGTGTGTCACACCTGGCGTATCCCGATGTCAGTGATTTTAATCTGTCATAAAAATCGATGATAACCTCACTCATGGGCATTCGAAACTGAAGCAGTACTCGTGTGTCACTGATATTTGTGTTGGAAATGGTAGTACCACCTCTTTCCTAAAGCAAAGAATTCATATTTTGCTGTTTCAAAATTAATTTTTAGTACTTGATTAATATTTTTTCATGAAATGTTGGCCATACCAAGCAAAGATTCACTACATCAGCATCAAATTGCAATGGTGTGATTATGGTAGCAATTATCATAGGCTGGGAGTAGTAAAGTACATCAACTTTATCAGGTAACTCTGATGGAGTTTTTACTATAATTTCAGTGGGTTCCTTGATTGATTTCTTCTTGCTGGGCTTTAGCATTGCTGAAATCAAAAAGCATCTAACATTAAATTTACAAAACCAGTAAAGCAAGGCAAGGTGAACTATTTGGTAGCAATTTATTCAAAGAAATGAAATCTATAGCCTTATTCACATGAATTTATATTCATTTTGAAAACGTTTTCTCTTGTACCAAGAAAACAGAGAAGAGACGTTTTTTTCTTGTACTAACATACCTTTGTAGGGAACAGTAGGACAAGTCATGACCGTACTAGCATTAAATTCTTGTTCCAAACGTTGTCGAAAGACATCCATGTGTAGAAGACCTAGGAACCCAATGCGAAATCCAGCACCTTTTGAATTTGAAAGCAGCAGTTGACTTAATAAGCAATTCATTATGTGAACTTTAATTGTCAAACAAAGCAATTTTGTCAGTAAACACTTCACACAACAAAAGACCATACATTAAAAATAACTCACCTAATGCTTGACTACGTGCAGTTTCAATTAAAACGCTCCTGTCATTCAGACTTAGTCGATTCAAGGCTGCTTCAAGCTCTCGATAATCAGTTTGATCAATCGGAAACATGCAACCAAAAACAACAGGTTTCGGCTTTACAAAACCAGGAACAGGTTCTACAGGATGCTTGGGATGATAGAGGGTATCACCAATTTGTGCTTCTGATGTGCTTCTCATTCCACATACAATATAACCCACTTGACCTAAGCAGGTATAAAATACTATTAAAATGTGTGTATGTAAACGCAGATTACCAAAACATATAGTTTCGCATAAGTACTGTCTGTAATGGGCAAACACCGCAAACCCAATGTTGTAAAGTCAACATGGTAATTGAGCCAAGCGAATTTGGAGTAAAATCCAATAACATACAATAGGAAGTGAACTAAAAAATCATTACCAACCTGCATACAAAACTCCAGTGTTTTCACTTTCTGGTCTTAAGACTCCAACATCTTTAACTTCATAGCTCTTTTTAGCTTTGTTGTCTTTGCTTTCCAACCAAGCTGATGTGATGTGGTCCCCTTTCCTAAGTTGTCCTTCCATTACTAAAACATTTGCTATAACACCTCTGTACTTTTCAAAAGTGGAATCAAATAGCAGAGCTTTCAACAGACCACTACTGTCATATGAAGCCTTATCAATGTGATTTGGGGACGGAAGTCTTTCCACGACTGCCTAAGTGAAGATTTAACAGAAATCAATTGTTGTTATCAAACCGATTTGAAACTAGCACATGATCTGTGCGAAAAACTGATCAAGAACAAACTTTTAAATATACTTAATGCATTACAACGGCATCCCAAATGTACTCTACTGTAGGCTACGTAAAAAACCTTAATCAACAAATGAGTAAACCTATTTCAACCTGAAGCACTGATGTCACATTAGTTCCTTTTTTTGCTGACACGGGTATTATGTCATCAGGGTTTATGCCCATCACTTTGTGCATTTCTTGTGAAACTTTTTCGACATTAGCTGTTTTCAAATCAATTTTATTTATTACTGGAATAACTTCCAGTTCATGCTGCAAAAAGAAATTGCTTACTCAGCATTTTGTTTATTTAATGTTAACAAAAAACCCATATGTCATTATCATACCAAGGCAGATCACAAATTTCCAAATAAGCAAACCAAAGCATTGCATACCTCCATTGTGAGATAAAAATTGGCCAAGGTTTGTGCCTGTATTCCCTGTGAAGCATCGACAATCAGCAAGACACCTTGGCAAGCACTTAATGACCTGGATACTTCATATGAAAAATCGACATGACCCTGTTAAGAACAAAGACAAAACTGGGTGACTTCTTGTATATCTATGACTCTATGAATATACAAATTTTCAACAATCAAACATTTTGTTAACAGGATTTCCTGGAAAAACGCTTCATGATGCATAGTAATTCGCTGATACCGGAGTGTCAATCAGATTGAGAAGGTAATCTTCATTGTTATGCCTGTAAATGATCGATGCAGTTTGCGCCTTCACTGTAATGCCTCTCTCTCGTTCAACTTGTAAACTGTCCAAGACTTGTTTGTTTTTATCAGAAGCGGATATAGCTCCAGTCACTAAGACATAAAATTCACACCATGAAGTTTGGTCTAATTCATATATGTTTAAGGTTTCACGTGTGGTAGATTCAAGGAATATAAATATGGTTTCATACTGACATATGATTCATTCTTTTGCTTTTATTATACAGTGAAAGCTTGTTAAAAAGACATCCCTTAATTTGAAATTTTGATCAACTCAAATTTTCATGTCGAAATTAACCAAAAATTGTGATAATGATGTACCAAGATTGACTTGCCATCGTATCAAGGCTAATTTCTGGCGTCCTGTAATTGTTCTCTCATTAATGTGAAATGATAATAATGAATTGATGATGTTAAACGTCTTCTTGATAACTTATTTAAGCCCTATCAAATTTTAACAGATATACATGGCAAAATGATAGAAATGCAGCTTTTAATTTGAAGCTGAGCATAAATTAACTTCTGTCTTTGACATAATGCCAAAAAGCTACCTTGTTGGTGCATGTTTTATGGGATCACGTCAATTGACCGTGAACAAATTCACCGGCCACAATTGGTCGTGGTCAACTGACCGGCAACAAATTGGCCGGCGACACAAATCAACCGCTACGCATTTTATTTTTATTTTTTACGCAAATTAGCATTGTTGTTTATTCAAATTATATGATTTAAGTGATAATATGATTTAAGGTCAGTTGGTTCTAGGTAAATTTACGTCACGGTCAGTTGTCCCCGGTGAGTTTGTTCGCGGTCAATTTCCCACGGTTAATTGTCGTGGAACCATGTTTTATTACACATTGAGAACGTCTTTAGCTTATCACTTTTTACAGCAAAGTAACGTCATAGAACTCGCAACATGATTGACACTTGCATAAGATTGCATGAAGAAACTCACACACAATAAGGTTTTCAAGTTTACATGATGGTAAAAATATGTCAAATCTGAAATGTTGATTTTTACAATGCATTTTTTGTTAACTAGTATTAACATTATTTGCCACCAATTTCATCAACTCAGGATACCTCAAATTTCGAATAACTAGAAGTGATTTTATCAGTCCGTTCAACTTACAGTTAACAAGCTTCCGCTATATTTTAAATGCAGAAGACTTAATACATTGGGGGGTTTGGTAGATAATATTTTTATACACCCGAGGAAGGTACAAAATAGCTGAAGTATTTCATTGCTACTCAGCACTATTAGTAGTCAATTAATTATTCACTAATTTCATCATTTATTGTGTTCCTGTGAGAAAAGTGTATCAATGAGGTATAATATAACTAAACTAATTTTCCATAGGTTAGATAACAGATTATGCTTTTACCTTGCTATTTTTGACAATGTGAAAAACATTATTAACTTAAACCTACCTTCTAGCAAGCGATCAGCCAGTGTGCTTTTTCCGTGATCTACATGAGCAATTATACCAAAATTCCTAACTTGTTCTGGAGGAAATTCAGTTAGATCTATTGGATCCTTTTTCGCATTACTTGTTGTGCTAAGTAACCTACAATGTCTCCTTGCAATGCTTATGTTTGTTTTTAATAAACGTTTGCAAGCAGCGCAAACAGTTACACCTCGCATGACAGTATCCAGGCGATAATATCTTATTATATGCTACCATTAGCATCTGAAAACAAACAATTTTTTTAATAGATTTTCAAAACACATACAGCAGGTGAAACAAACAGATCACCAAAAACTTAAAATCATTGGCCAAAGTCAAATAATTGCAAATATGGTATAAAGCTGAACATAATAAAAACTTCAGAAACTTTGACATACATGAGCAATTGAATAGAAATTAAAGAAGGTTCTTAAAACTATTGTAGGAAAAGTTAAAGCAGACCGTTTACTTAACCATTTGGTTGCTGTAGCATTCATTGAGGTAAGGTACTGCTAAATGTCTACAGGCAGTGAACAAATATTTACACAAATAGTATCCATCTTGAAACAAATTGCTGACAAAAAAGCGTTTTAAGTTATGGCTTACATTAATTAAATCTCGGCTCAAATAAAGAATCCTTCTGTTTTTCTAAACTTTTTTACCATTTCAATAAATTTTAGCTAATGATGATACCTCAAGGCACAATGATATCGTTGATCAATTGATCACTTTTTCACATTTATGCCACAATAAAACAACCATCTGCATTATTCACATATGTTTGGGTGATGCAAAAGCTTAACTTATTTTAGTTACATTCAATTATCGATCTCCGACAATAAAGAAAAATAACCTGATTTGTATTATCTATGGGACACTATTATATATGGTTTGCAATCAGGTTGAAGTAAGAAAATGAAACAAACATTTTACTTAAATTGAAATGCAGCATTCTTAAACCAGTGGTTAGTTTTCATTTTTATCATATACAGTAGCTACTTTGGGTTACATCAGCTCATATTTATGACGTCAAATAAGCGAAAAGTATATTACTAATGGAGATGGACAGAGACTAAAAATGAACTTTAGTGAAGCAGCACACACATAGTGTTATACTGTAATTTAAACACACTAAACACGGAGTATTTATATATGGGTGGACATTGTAGATAATCATCATAGCAATGAAACAAACAGTGAGGACAAGTGCGTTGGTTAAAAACTTTTCTCATTTATTTCAATGTATTTGGAGTAAGATGACAACTTCACAGACAAGTTACAGTCACAGTGGATATGCAGTAGACACACAACCTTTTCAAAGTTTACAATTATATTGCAAAACAGCGTTATCGATGCTAAACATGGCAGGAATAATGTCTGGAAAACGCAATGAAACTTTCAACACGTAACATCAGATTGTAAACAGGGATGCTTTCTTAATTCTTTCTGAATCCTTTCCTGCGAAGGTTGGTGTAAATGATTCTGAAAAAGGGACTGAATAGTGCCACGGTGGTTTTCAGTTCGCTCGCGTGAATCCCTGTTGTAAAAATCGACTTGGTACACAAAACTGTATTTTTATTGCCACATCAAATCTTATTTGCAATATTGCTGTTTTTTCCATCGTCTTACCCTTCCCACTTTGCAATGAAATGATCCAGGATAAGTGCAACAAAAAGGTTAACGCAGACAACAGAGGAAATGAGCCACCAAATCACAAAAAAGAGTTGTGACCATGAATTTACTTCTGCTTTATAAGCTTGCAGGAATACACCCCAGTTGTTGACCACCATGACATCCCATAATACGACCTGCAAATTTATACGAAACACCTGGTAAAGTTATTAAGCTCTTATCTGACAAATTTACATTCAGTGGTATATCACTGAAATAGGCACCAGGATTGAAAAAAATTCAATCCTGCCTTAACTCCCTAAATTAAAGGTGGATATTGCATAATTGCTTTCCTTAATTTTATTATCACACAATGCTTTGCAAATTTTGGTTGAACCTTAAAAACTTCAAAACTAAATATGTTGTTAAATATTGTGTTTATGTAGGCTAAGTTTTTTAAGGTTAAACGCATTCAAGAACCCAAAATTAAAAAAATTATCACATAATTATTAAAAATAAATATGAAATAATTAAATTATTAAAAACATCAGCATATATTAACCTTGATAAATATCAAAAGTATGCGACAAAAAACGGTCTGCGGCAGACCGATACCTGGCGCTTATGTCCGTAGATTTCATTACCCATAAACCTACAGAACAATTTTTCGATTGTTCAAAAACCTTGTATTCTTCATAAAATCCTTCTTGTACTTATGAATAGTTTTATACAAAATATGTATACAAAAACTAAAATGTTTGTTGAAGCGATGCAAAAAAATATAACATACACACAACACAAGTGAGCCGTAAAGATCACCACAATAATCCACTATATGATTTACCACTGATGAAGCAAAGTCATTGAAGTTATTTGCCCAATACTGAAGCTGTTGGTAAGTTCCACATTCATATTCAGGTGGCGGGGGCATGGTGGTTAATGCTGAGTTGGCTGCAGATGTTGAATACAAAAACAAATAAATAGTTAAATCAGCAATGCTATTTTGTTACATTGGTGATCATCTAATCACGTTCCACAAAAACAATATTCAAACATAAGATGCATTAGGCCGCAATAGAAAGTAACAGGAATTCTTTTTAAATTGCTTTTTATAAACTCAATTACCTTTGGGGAAAGGTAGACCTGGCGGTGGGGAAATGGCATTTTCAAACACAATCATCCCCATGATGGCAAAAGTATAATAAATTATGATGATGATGCCTGCAAATGATTTCAAGCTACGAATGATGTCCAATAAAACGCCAGTAACAAGTGCCATAGGGCGAAAGTGGGGAATAATTCGCAAGAGACGCAAGAGAACCAGGATGTTTACAATGCGTGCGCAATCCCAAAGCGACAGGCCTCTCACAGAAGCAGGAGAACTGTAACGGTAACAATATTTTTAAAATTAAAAGCAACTTTGCCAAAATAAATTTAGTATAATGCTGCAAAGCCTAGTTTAGTGGTTTTCAACCGTTTCCAGCTTCTAGCTGCAATAATTCCTTTCTCATGGACCCCAAGCTTCAAAATTGTTACGTAATAGGCTATTTATGGGCAATTAACGTATCACTTGCAGACTCCTTGCGCTAACTTTGCGGACCCCAGGTTGGGAACCACTGGCCTAATTGGACAATGACAAAGCTTTTTACCTGTGTCCATATTTGGATAACTGCACAAGCTCAATGACAACAAGGGCAACTGTGATTGCTCCATCATAAAGACAGTTGATATTTACAAAGTACTTCTTTCCCAGGGAAAGCATTTTCAGTGTTTGTTCAATGAAATAGTAGCCTAATATTCAAAAACTGTGTTTACACAAGTTGTTATTTTGTTATTGAGAAAGTATTTAACTATGCTCTTACTGCAAATTAGCATTCTGTATGAAACAGGAATAGGGATGCACATTCTAGAATAACGAATCCTTGAGAACCAAATTTCAAAAGATTTAAATCCAACTTTTGTATTTTTTCAGATTTTCAGTAAATGGTTTTTATTCTGTAACTAAATGTTTTCATTTGCGCACACAGTAGATTTTGTTGTCGCTTTTTACATCACATTGCAAAACCAAGTGCTGGATGCATTAATCGTTGTGAATTAAACCGCATCATGTCAATTTGACAATAGTCATCTATACTTGAACCATAAGAACTTTGTAAACCTATTGTAAAGACAAAAGGAAAGCACCGCTGGGGTCTAAATTTTAGAATACTTAAGTATTCTGTATTGTACATCCCTAAGCTTGACCAACGTATGCAAATGGATAATTAAATACAGTTAAGTTATTTGGTAACACAAGCTGAAAAACTCACCAACAAATACATAATTCATTATGTTTAATCGGCTAAATACTCCCTTGAAAGCCTCCTCATAATGGATGGCAATTTCTACTGTCATTAGTATTGCATTTAACAATACGACAAAATTGCCAGCAACATCAAAGTAGCGATTTTGGACCAACTTTTGTATAAATTTCATGACTTTAGAAGTCCACACGGGAACTGCAAAATTTTATTAAAATGTGAATAATTTGACGGTTATTACTGCTTAATCAAATAAGGCCATGCAGATCTATGTTGCTTACAAATTATTGTCAGTACATGTACTTAAGTTTGGGCAAACAGCAATAAAAATCTAATAACTAATAAGGTTGTAACTCAAATTACACAAGCCTCTGTCCTAGTTGGACTTTAAAATTGGAAAACGTTTCATCGTAAATTTTGCAATAGAGCTCCAGCAAAAAAACTTGTTTGTTTAAACATACAGTATTTCAATTATTCGCAAGTGACAAGGCACGTGCAACATGTGATGCAGTGTAATTTATATAGCTTTTACAATAAACCTTTCAGTTGTTATTTGATTTTCTGAGAAAACAGGAACACAGGTATTATATTATAACACTGAAACTTTTTCTACATGGCAACTTCTTTCACCTATCAAACCATTAGAAAGTTTGTGGAACATTCATACGACATAGTGCAATGATACGTGACCAATATCATTTACCAACATGATTTAACTTGTAGTGAAAAATAAAATGTTCTTTGTTTGGCAGCAAGTTGTTAATTCCACTATTGACATGCAAACTTAATTTTATTTATTTTTCAAGGGTTGACTTTTGTTGTTTTATCATTTGTGATGTTTTTTTGATATAACAGCTAGGTGCGATGTATGTTCCATGCAAGCTTTTGTAAGTTTTTTAGAACCATACTGCTAAATGTACATAATAGAAATATATGATAATAATTAAGACACAACAACTACAAACAATGCAAGCAAATTTGATTACCTTGTGCCTTAGGTAAAATTGACAGATGAAAGCTGGAATCAATATTTCTAAAAAGGTTATTGAAGAGATCTAGATTTAATTCTGTGAGACCATTATCACAAGCTTCCTTTAAAGCGGTGTAAACATGTCTACGTTGCTCGGGTGATAAGGAGGCTTTGCGTAGAACTTCCTGTATAATGCAGACTGAAGCACTGCAAACGATATATAAATGGGAAAACATTGTTAGACATTGTAAACATTTTTTATTTACATCTTTTTCTGTAATGTCTACACGTATTATTTTATGTAAGCAATATAAAACACATTAATAAGTAACAAAGGCTAGCAGAGCATTTAAATTACTAAATTTCCAAACACATTAACTAATAAACTTATTGTAATTACAGTGGCTGGTCTAATTCCATATAATTTTGTCCCTTTACAACGGCGGTTGCCTTACAGAGAGAATGATGGGCCGCTGACAAAGCAACACAACGACGAAAATAGCTCGTCTGAAAGGAAAGATTTTATATTTTTAGATAAGTTTTTAACACATTCTTTTATGGTAAACTAACATCACAACTTAGTGCGTACCTGCATTGAACACTTGAAATAACCACGGAACTGATTGTAAATAATGGCGGTCAGCAAGTTAAACACCAGAAAAGTGCCAATCAATGAAAAAAGAATGAAATAAATGGCATAGAGTCTAAAACAGCACAAAACAAACAACTTTGGCTACAACGAAAGCATCTAAAACAGGGGCGGGCAATATATGGCCCGCCGGCCGGACCCGGCCCGCAACGGGATTCTGGGCGGGCCCCAGACATTTTTTAGTCTTACATGATAATGTGGCCCGCAGCCACAGTCTGCCGCAATCAGCGTTATAACGTTAATAAATTCATTAAATACTGCTTTTGGTCTCTATGCTTTTAAACTTAAAGTTTAATTAAATATGATTTATTCCTTGTATAAGTGGATAAGTGGCCCACCAAGCCCTTTATTTTCCTATATCAGGCCCGCCCCTGATCTAAAAGTATGTGTCATACTACCGGCAATAATCATAACAATTTTATTTACACAGTATTACACTTGAAATCACTAGTACCTATTTTCAGAGTATGCAGGCATCATCACATCCGGATTGTTAGCAGTTGTTAAAAGAACAAGCAGTGACATTATAGCATTATCAATGGTTCGGAAATATAACTTCCATTCTGTATTGTTGAACTCGTCACCATTTATTGCTGTACTATTTGCTGTTCTCTATAAAGGTAAATGCAGTACGTAAAAAAGTTATATATAAAAATTGCAAAGATGTATATCTATACAACATATCATACTTACATCTTACTAGCCAAACTGTGTTTTAGAGACATCATATTGATATGAACTTGACTAATTTCTAAATGTTCTCGAATTTATGGATTGTTTTGAGTGGTTTTGACTTACGTGTGGAAATACAAGCATTCCTAACATTGTAAAAAAGTAGAGATGTAGAGAGAGAAGAGTGAGTACAGATGCTATTTCAGGAAGTGTGTTCCACATTGCTTTCAAAGTCTTCTTCAACATTGTTGTGTTTTGTACAAGAAAGTAGGGTCGAAAAAGGCGACGTATTCGTATCCTACAAAACAAATCTAATTTCATTTAGAAAAACTTCAAGAAAAAATTTTATACTAAACATCGCAAAAATCTACGAACAGGACAAACTGAAAAGATTACTGAAGCCTGTAACCTGTAACTGTCATTTCCGAGTACAAGTGATACTATGACATCTGCAAACGATAACAGCAAAACAATAAAGCCTCCAGTCAGCCATGGATTGCGTTTTAAAAAAGGGACTTGGCTTTCTTTGTGTGTTGACAAGTAGCCTTGTATTATATTGGACACTGTTAAAATGACAAGACAGAGTATTTCAATTCCCTCAGTGATTCCATGAGGTAACTCAAACCTGTGAATGTATGTGGAAAAATGAGATTTTATAACTAAGGGAATGCTAGAGACAGTATAAAAAATATTAAACATATCAAATAAATTGGAAACATGCACTTTAACATTAAAACAAGCCCAAACTGCGTCTGGATGCAAAGGAATCTTTCAACAATTCAAGTAAATCAGTTTCGTTAAACAAATAAGCTTTAATAAAATTAAAGTACAACATATATAGGCCTGAGGGTCATTTCATACAAAATCAACCAACCTTAAAAATCTTTACCTCTCAGATTTTTTATACGTGTTTGTATGTTATAGGGTAGAAAAATTGAAACAAAACACAAAATTCCAGCGTTCTAGCTTAACTGGGTTTTAAGATGTAGGCCTTTGAAATTTTGGCATTTTCGCCACTTGAGGGAGCCCTTTTCTTTTTATGCTTCTGGCGTCCACAGCTTTCTCGGTAAAATGCTAGAAAATGGCAGGATTCGATTCTTGATTATGTTCTTTATATTAAAATAAAACTTAATTCAACAATAACAGTGTTTCCCTTTGAAAATTCATGATTTAATGCTAAAGGTACTGAGGCCTGGATTTCAGCTAGAGCAAGGTAATAAAATTTTAATAAATAATAAATTAATAAATTTAGGTAATAAATTTTTTTGATTTTATTGTTTTACATACATATCATACATTCTATTTCAGCTTTAACTTCTCACGATCAATCCCAAACTGAGCTACAATTTTAAATTTTCTTAGCTTTTCTTTTTCTTAAAATATGTAAATTTTGAAAACCTTAATGAAACACTGTGTTTTTCAGAAAGCTGCATATGACAAGTTACGTAAAATAAAGACTTTTTAGTATGTTTGTATTTGTTTAAATTAATTGCTTTCTATTTAGAGCCAATATTGTTAGTTTGGATTTTCTTGACAGCAGCAATTGCACCTTGGAAAAGAGTATAGTAATATGTATTATGCAGTATGCTACCACAGTGAGTTGATTACTTACACCTAATCTTCAAAATCTGGCACTGTGTTACCATATTGTACAATGTATTTTTCTATAACCAAAGTGCTAATTACTGATGTCAAGAAAACTTGGCTCTATGTAAAAGGTCATAAATATGTTAACATATATAAAAAGCACAATAATCCTTTATTTTACTCTACTTGTTATACGCTGCTTTTCGAAGAAACACAATTCTTCCCAATGGTTTACAAAAATTTACGTATGTTACGTTAAGAAAATTTAACTTCATGTCGGAGTTTGAGATTGACCGTGTTAAGTTAAAGCTGAAATAGAAAGTATGATACCTACGTAAAACATTAAAATTAAAAAGAAATGTTACAGTGCCCTCGCTGAGATCGGGGCCAGGCAATATTCCACATTCAATCATAAATTTTCAAGAGAAAACACTGTTTTATCAAATTTTACCAGTTTTACCATTTATTCTTTTTAGCATTTTACAGTGCAGGCTGAGGATGCTAGAAGCAAAAACAGAAAAAAGAGCTTTGTTAGGTTGCAAAAATGTCAAAATTTCAAGGTTCTATATCTTGAAAGCTAATTGAGCTAGAACGCTGAATTGTTTTGGTTTTGTTCCTATTCTGACACTCTTAATCATATAATAAAATAATCTGAAAGATAAGGGTGTTCATTTTCATTATTTTGGTTGATTTTGTATGGAATGACCAATACAGTATATTATATACAATATGCTTATATGCAACAGTAAAGTTTTTTAATTGAGCAACTGATGCGGACGTACGGACGGTAGTCAATAAAAAGAGCAGATGCAGCCTAGTTTTGTAAATTAATAACATATAATACACCAATACAGTTTGGCGATGTGAAAAAATGAGTGCACAGGTGTGCAATTTTTGCCGAAGTATGTGAAATATAGTGTATATAGAATTTATGCACTACTGTAAACTATATAAAATATTACCTTTTGCAATTTCGGCGAGGGTCAGACGACCAACTTAAGGATGATGGTTCTTCAATAAAAGCCAACATCAAAATGATAAAGGTGGCAAGCTTTATTACATACTGAATGGATGCGGAACGGTACCAACGATAAAGGGTCAACGAAAATTTACTTGCTTTGTGGTGAATACTTCTGTACTGAACAGCGTCTTCAATAAACACAACACTCTGCATTTTCACATCTTTTAAGTAAGCTTTTTCGGCATCTGTCGGAGTCGAAAGCAATAATTCCTCATCGCTGTTGATGTTGTTATGACATCTAACGGCATTTATCGATGCTGCATGATCCTGAACTTGCTGTTCAGTGCTTTGTGTAGAGTCTGTCAATTGTGTGTCATCACGATTGAGAACAGAATTTTTGTACTTGCTACTTTCCACATCCATTGCTTGTTGTGTACCACAATACCGAAGGTTTACACTCATTCCATTCCAGTTAAAATAGGGCACAAACAAACAGTGCTTAGTCAAGTATTAACAAACACAAACAATAAAAACTTCTATAACCTATAGGCTATATGCTGGTCTAATTTATTTAATGAACAATGAATAAAGTATAAAGTATTTTGTTTTGCACAATAATCAAGGTACATAGTTTGGTGTCAAAATTTGGTCCATGTCTCGGTGCCATGGCAATCAAATTTTGAATTGGCATTCAACACTGAGCTGAATGGATGCACACAGGAAACCCATTGTTCTTTTTAATGATTGGTGTCTACTGCACAATGAGGTTGCCCATGTGACTGGTGTCTGGATGATGCCATTTTTTAAGGTGTCATCTGTGCCAGACTATGCTATGAGCACAGCATGAAGAGATTGTATTAAGGGATGTATTTGCAGATAATAATTCTAGCAATTGTGACCAGACCATTGGGTAGAAAAAATAGAGCTTTTATGAAATTTTAGACCTAAAAAATGCATGGTCCTCTTATATAATTAGAATTTAGAAAATCTTTTAAGTTGTTTCTAGCCTAATAGTCAAGAGCCTTCTACCTTTAACGCGTTTCATTAAGTTTAGCGTGCTGCAGTTACACTAATGCCTATACGAGCTAAGCTTAAGCTACAGATTAAACTATCCAGAACAGAGCTTGTCTGTCTTGTACACCAGCTTAACTCACGACTCTACCACAACATTCAATAATGTCCATGCATCCAACCAACCTGCTACCTGCCTACCCAGCTGGGACAACACGCCACATTCTTCTACGCCAATTCCTCGTGAGACGTGACGCCAAATAACAACTGATCTATACAAAAAAAACGTTTAGTCGGATCATTCCCGTCTATTAATTGTTTATAGTTTGTAAGCATATCGATTTTATTTTGTTGCAATTAAATTAGCACTATAATTTAGCTCTCGTAATTAATGACAAAACAATACAATTATACCATACATTTGTAGCATTGCTGACTGTTGGTTTACGTCAGCTGCGATAATGCCACAGGTCTCTCTTGCATCAATTTCAGCGTGACGTTTTTCTAACTTGAGTCAAGTAAACGTTAACCTAAAAACTCTTTTGAGATCACACTATTCATTACATTAAACTGATTAGTATAACATTATGGCTGCCTACAAATTAATGTGGTTGACAGTTACAGAGTTGTAGTTGTTTACGAATACAGTACAGTATATCCGATTTTGTTACCTAAAGTTGTATGTCTTTCCGTCACAATTGTTGTAATGTGATTCGAGTAATTCTGGACCAACTCAAGTCAAGTTAGTTAGGACCTTGGCTCCAAAAACGTGACTCAAGTCATTAAAACACTGATTTAAATATCGACTTTGCCAATCATCAGCAGAATTACTCTTTTCTTTGTTTCTGCTTGTGTAATTTCAAGTCGGCAGGACCAGTTTTTGTTTCATTTTACAAATTCCGTATGCATATTTTTGCTATTACAAAAATTGTGATAAAAACAGTCAAGCCAACATGGAACACGGAATTATTTTATACGGTTTTTAACACAATCAGAAAGTGGCACAAAAAATTACACTGTTGAACAAAATAAAAGAAATTTTAGCTTTAAGGGTCACCAATGTGCTTCTGAAAAGGTTTTTAACGATTATAAGTGCATCAGCATTTAAAAAAATTAAGTAGCGAGGTCGTCGCATGAGAAATTTGCAATAATGAAGTGGAGTGGTGGTGCTAAATAAGAATTTCAGATTCACAATTATGCATCAAAACACACAGTTTGAAATTAATACCATCAACTGACAAACTAACACCTAAATGTGATTAACAATCAGTCACCAATATGATAAGAATTAAATTATTTAGGAGCTAAAATCTGGTAATACCACTGCATTGCAGTTGTTTCAAAATAAGTTGCAAAAACATACTTTCCAAAATGCAAATCACGTGTAGCGTGTTGAGAGGTTTGTAATGGGCACTAGTAATAGCAGATAGTATTATTATGATAGTGTACAGAAATCATTTTAGTATTAACAGATATAATGTGGGTATGTAACCAAATTTTTACCAATAAAAACATGACAGGTGCATTCATTTGAAGACAGAGTCTTGTTAAAAATTTGCCTGAAAAAAAACATGAAGATGTACCAGTGCAGTTTTAGTTTACCAATGCAGATAAGCTGAAATGGAAGAATGCTCCGCTAATAAAACAAAAAACTGATAATTATCCCTTCTATATGCATGGATTAAATAAAAGTATATTATTAACATTGCTGGCACTACTGGGCGTTGACTAATGAGTGCTTTCCTCTACTTCATTCAGTACTGAATACTGAGCTTAAATAAGCAATGAAGTAATTAACAAATTCTACATTTGGTGAAAGAGTTCAAAGGAAATTCCACAATTGCTAAGCTATTACAAGTATCAGTACGAAACTGTACCAAATCATGCCATATCAACGTTTTCATTCTTCCACATCCATAATCCAAAGCTCTTGTCCCATGAACTTGTAATGAATTCATTTTCATACGGGTGCCAGGACACATCGCGGACACATCCCTCATGCTTCTTTAACTTGGATACAACTTCTCCAGTCAGAAGATCGTACACAAAGACACGTCCAGATGAGCAACCCGAGTAAATGTACTTGTTTCCGGTGGTATGCATGGGTGAAAAACGTGCGCGAATCAAGGTGCTACGAACATGATGGCCCAGATATGTCATCACTGAACTATCTCCCGGTATGGGCTTTTTCCTGGTCAAACAAAGCGGAGCGCTCTCCCATCTGTAATCCCACCTCTGCTCTGCCACCGTTTGGCGTACTTTGTCGATTGTACTTCTTGACGAAAACTGACGAATGTCCCAAAGTTTTGCAGACTGATCTTTGCTGTTAGAAAGCAAATATCTAGAATCACCACGAGTGTCAATGTACGTGATACCATCTTGATGGCCAGCTAGGGTACCTACTGAGGCATTAGTTGTATCTGAAAGAATTCTACGATCCCAAACTTTAACCAGCCCATCGTCTCCACCAGAGTATATTATATGTGACCTGTTATCGGCATAACATATTGCATTGACATCATCTTCATGTGCATCCAGCTTTAGTGTCCTTTCGCCACGTTCGAGATTATACACATACAAATAACCATCATTTGCAGCACAAATGATCTCACTTGCATCATTAGAAAATTGCAATGAAAACACTGCAAAATTGTAGTGATTTGGTTCCAGGTCATGAGCACTGTGAACTGATAAACTGGGATCGTCACCATCATACACTGAACAAACATGGATGTAGTTGGACCAGCTTGAATAAGCAACAAACCTTGAGTCACTGCTAAAAGCTGTGTCAAGAACACTCCAACCAATATCCCTAGCCTGAATCCTTTTGAACATCGATTTATTTGATAATTTTCTAGTATTGTAAATTCTTAAAGTTCGATCTTGACAAGCAGATAAGAAAGTATTTCCGTCATCAGAATATGTTCCGCAAAATAATTTTTCATGAAAACTTACTCTTTTAATCACATCATTTGGCACATGCCTTGAAAATACAGAGGCACACGTTCCATGGGTGAAATTCTTTTTCCTATTAAGCCCACAGCAGTTAGCTTCACGTTGCCTTAGAACATGAGATATGTTGTATTGTCTGTCACTGATGCTTTTACATTGGGGGTTTATACTTCCAGTGGATAGCTGCATCTCCTGGTACAAGTCATTGTCTCTTATGGTATTAGGTTGCAATTGATTGCTCCGATGTGATAGCTCTGCATGGGCATCGTTATCATCATCAGAATCCCTTGATCTCATACTTCTGGATGACATAAGGTCCAAGTGTCCATTACGAAGTATAAAAGCAAGAACCATGGCTAAGGCGGGATCCTCATCATCATCCGAAGATGCAATATTTGTCCCATCAGCTCGACCAGACTCCTCTTCTGACATCTGATTATTTTCACTTCGTTGTCTGCTCCAAAAACGTGATGCTCTTGATCCCATGAACTTCTTGTATCATGTCAACAGGTCTCGACCATTTATCATTGTACACCACATAAATCACAGGATGAACCTGTGCTGCAAAGCAGATTATTATTTTCAATTAGTATGATAGTTAGACAATAATTATACAAACAACGAACAATGGAACCAAAAATTTAAAATATGATACATTAAAATACTACTGGAAATGGCCTACACATGTTGATTGACTACACTATCATGAGACAGACATTTGAAAAAATAAGTGACTCTACTCCTGTGAGCAACAGGAGACCTTTTAACTATAAGGAGTTCTTATTGTTGCTTGCTGTATCCCAATGATGGCTCTTCAATTTTTTAAAACACATTTGAGTGTCAAAGTACTTTTACAGAGGCATATCTGTGTTCCTAAGTTCATACACAACAACCTGTTAAAGTTACCTCATCTCCAGGGCAACATTGATGAATTGACAATTTTTAAAAACTTGAATAGCTTCACCAATGCATTGTTTTCAGGATAGACTGCGATTTACTTTACAGATACACCAGAGATCGAAATAAAGTCAAAATGTTACAAGATTGTTACATTATGAAAAAAAATATATTTAAAATTGTAAAGATGTGCCAGTGTTAACCCCTTCTACCATGCACAATCTACAAATCGTAAAAACTGAGGATGTATTGAATCATGTTTTTTGGATTCGATCCAAATTTTTTGAAAAAGGAAATAAATTATTTCGGCCAATTCATGTAATCTAGTAATTGAAAGTATTTGTATGATAAATGTGAAAGAAATTGTGTTTATGCACCGCAGCTTATACAATAAAGGAAATACGAAAGTTGAACATACATATACTGTATATACTTAGTTGTAACTTGCAAACAAAAGAATACTGAAATGGAATTAAACAACAATCATATCCACTGTTGTTACAGTTTTCCTGCAATGAAGGAATTTTCAAGCAGGTTTTCAGAAGTATCTTAAATATTCGGTTTTCAGCCAAATCTGGAAACAAATTTTGCCGAAAACCAAATTTGGGCATTTTACATGATTTGGACGAATTAATTCGATCTGCAGAAGTTTCATTGCACCTCTAGTAAAAACTTTATTATTGTGTGGTTGAAAAGTTTTTAGAATTTCTTACCCTTAAGGGCCTGTAGTACCATTTTGAGCAGTTTTGAAACGGCAACTCGGCGATTGTGACGAAGGTCGCATGCAAGACGTCATTATAGAAAAAGTATAAATGGTTCCGGTCCAGTGCGCATGTGACCTTAATTTGTGATGGTTTGTTGTTGTTATGGCGTTTGCTGAGTGTAGGTTCAGGCTAAAGTTGACGTTTTGTGTTGGTTCAAAATTAAGGCTTTTTGGCTGATTTTTTGGAAAAATGTAAGGAAAAAAGTTGTTTAAAAGTTGAAGCATTTGGTGTGAAAATTCCAGATATGAGAATTTGCTCAAAATTCTGCATTAAGTTGTTTTATCCTACATCTCGGCGGATACAAAAATTCAGCGAGGTGACCGGGCTTGTTTCTAAAGAAGCAAATTCGAATTGAAAAATGTTACTTTGCATTGTTTAAGATAGGACTTTGGATGGGCCTACAGCCCCTTAAATGCCTATTTAATGTGATGTTTGGCATTTTATGTCTTTAAATTATCTTCAAACAAATGTCAATAATAATTCTAATAGTAATATTATAACCTAAACTGTAATGACATAAACAACTACAGAGTATAATCCACACAAAAGTCTATCATAGTTTATAGAAAATAAACGAGGCAATAAAGACTTTTGCCAGGACGTTTTTTTGGATTGTTTTGCCTACATATTATAAATTATTACTTAGCCAGTATGAAACTGTTGCACTGGCTATATGTTGCAAACCTCGATGTTAAACAAGTGGAGCCAGATTTTGCAACTTAAGTGGATATTGGCTTATGGCAGTATGTCAAGATTTGAAAACTTTGATCAATAATAATTTTTGTTTATCCCTGCATGGGATATTTTATTATTTTCTTCTGTAACCAAGTAAATAAACAATACCAAAACACTGTTACTTTTGAGGGTACAGCAAATATGTTTTCTTTATTCAAATTTCATTTTTCATGTTTCATTGCACTCATCCCATGACCTAATCATTTACAGCCTATTAACCTTTAAGAGTGGCTATTTCACCATACGCAGGTCATGCAGCGCGCTGTCTAGGTTAGGCTAGGCGGTTAGGTTAGTGAGGAGAATGGGTACATGTAAAACTTTGATAATTATATTTATAACTATTTAGAGTTTAATTGTTGGATTTAGGTTAGTAGGAAGATTTGAGTTAGGTTGCTATGTTATAAGATTTAAGTCTAACAAGAAACTGTGACAAATAGCTTGGATTTTATGATTTTTCGGGTGAAATAGTGACAGCTTTAATTTTTTTGCGGTTGTCATAGTCTACCTATCACTGAAATCTAGGAAAGCGGTTATTAAAAGTTACTGCAAAAACCATAGGCTAGCCTACATTCAAACATTTCTTTTGTTAGCATAAGCTGGCAAATTGCTGAGACTAGCGGCAGATTTGAGCTGCAAAACCGCGCTATTTCAGCACAGGTTGCACATTACTTTATAACCTGGAGTGATCTGAATTGAAATAAATCTATAATTTCAATATTTTTATGTAAATTTTACGCAACTCTCTTCAATAAAAGGCAGTAGGAATTTTTTTTCTTTCACCGCGGTAAGCGTCATCAGTCATCAGTGTCAACGTTAGGCTACCAGGCGTTGAAGGCTCAGACAGATTCTGCTCCTTGCGTCAACTCAGTTCAATGTTTATATAATTGTATACGGCGTTTCAAAATTTGTACCGCTATGTTTTGCCATTGACAGTAGGAAGGGTTGCCTTCAAAATATACAGGTTCAATTGGAGCGCTTGACTGTAAAATTGAATTGAAAGTTTTTCGAAACCGTGCATTTAGTTAGGTGATTCTACAGTATTTTGAACATATTTTTTAAAACTATTTGCAAATAGAGCACAAATTTTTAGATTAATTTTTAACAGGCAAATATTTTTGTTTTACTTCGTTGTGGACGGTGTCACAGCTTTCTGAAATTTTTTGAACGGCAAAGTGAGCAAAAATTATACAAAGGTAGCCTGCAAACGTTTTTGTATGAAACGTTTTACACCATAGTCTATAGTTGAGGGGGACAATTGATTGTATATTAATCAAGTCAAAAACTCAGCTCATTAATCCATTGGATGGCGATTTAATCGATCAACTCTATAATCATCAATCAATAACATTGACTCAATAATCCAATTCCTCGTTCTGGCACTTTTGTTAAATAAGAGATTATTATGACGCCACAAACATATGTAACTGGTGATACAACGGAAGTTTATATCAAATAATACGATCAATGGTTTATAAGGAATATAAAAGTACATTACAACACGGCTAGCTCCAAGCAAGTATAAAGGTCTATATATAATACTCACCGATCTATTAATTGATGCCCCGGCGGGTTAGCGATGCACTAAATTAACCCACTTCGGTAACGTCTACACATATTAGCTATGAACACGTGGTACAAGTTCTATTTCATGCCATTTCATATTAAAATTATGACGTATGCAGTAGATAGCAGGACAAACGATCGATCAAAAGAATGGTGTTCGAATAAAAAAAAGGATATTCGCGTCTTGCCGACCGCTACGACAAAATTCCGGCAATTCGATTTAAATCAGGTCAAAAATTTAAGAAAGCTATTTTGACACTAGTAGTTTTTTTACATTATTTTATTATTCTGTAATGCACGTTTTTGCCCTCGAGACCTTGCTATATTCGCTCGTCTAATTTCTGGAAATTATTGTCGTAACTGCTAATATGTTTGCGACCACCTGCGACAGCACAATTTTTCGTTAATGTTGCCACATTGAAGGCGAAAAATAAAATGAATGAATGAATGAATGAATGAATGAATGAATGAATGAATGAATGAATGAATGAATGAATGAATGAATGAATGAATGAATGAATGAATGAATGAATGAATGAATGAATGAATGACAAAAAGTTTCAAACATTGAAAGGGGAATGTTGTGACAAAATAATCTTTATTACATTACAATGGTGTGAATAAAAAAGTATAGATTTTAGAAAGAAGCAGCGAGACACACGAGAAAAATTATTTATAGAATTAAGTTACTGGTTAAAACTGCAAAGCGTAACGTAGGCTACAACAAAGTTTTTACAAATCGTGAAACCATATACATAAAAATGAAATTGTGCACTCAGTCGATGGAAGCCGATGTGTTTTATGTGAGTAAAAAGGTTTTATAAACAGTTTACTAGTTTCGTTGGCCGCATATGAAAGGCGCCGCGCAAAATGGATCAGCAGAAAGGATGGTGAAAAATTTAATGGCGAAATTCGAAGAAAAATCTTGATTAGCCTAGAGTGGGAACAAGAATATGCGGTAGTTGATGAGATTCGCCCAGCTCCTTGTTTGTGCCAAAGAAGTGTAACGGTTGGCTCGGCAGCTAATTTTTTCTGGAAAAACACTCATTTAGCTTTGCATTTTTCATTGAAGAATTTCTGAATTTGGAAGATATCGTTTTTAATTGAATTTTTAACTGCTTTCAGAGGTACTGAATAATTTAAGAAATTTTCATTGCTCAGTACAAGAATAAGACGTGGAGAAATTCAGAGAGTGTTATTGCTTTCTGGATTACATTGAGTAGTTTTTCTGGTTTCTTTTTTATAAAATTTTCTTTGCGTGATTGGTGCCGTATTAACTATAGGGTAATAACGTTGTTCCACTCGCATAGCTTGAATGCCCACGAAAAGTATGTTAACGCAAGCCGAAATGCTGCTTTCATTTTTAAAACTATGAATATGTTTATACAATTCTCACTTGAAAACAATATCTGACAAATTTTTCTAGGAGGGGCGGGACCCCCCTAGTTACGGCCCTGATGACAAATGGGATTCGTACTAATCGTACATATATGGTGAAGCACAACTTAATTGGGAGTTAATGAACGAACTTGCATTGACCCTGTCAAATCAACTATGGTGCAACATTCGTAAACAGCTTGACAAGCAGGCGCTATGGTGTCAACATATTCAACGTTTAGGAAATAATCTTAATTTTAAATAATATTTTAATTTAAGATATTGAAATGCAAAATATTTTAATGTACTTTTGCACTGCGACTTAATAGGCACAAATGGGAAGAAGTTATGAGATAATACTGTACAAAAAAGTTAATAACGTAGTAATGTGTCAATACAGTACTCGATCCTGATATGGGAATACAAATGTAATGGAGACCGATCTTAAGTACCTATCTAAAGGTTTACTATTAGCTTAAGTTTAAAAATACGAATTATTAAACCTAGCCCTTCCCAAAAACTATCCGTTGTCAAACATTGGGGAAGGCGAAAGGTGACTTCGCCCCCATGGCTACGTTCCTGCTTACAGTCCGAAACTCGGGGTATTTTTCTTCTCAAAAAGGAACTAGTTATTCATTATGTCTTTGCTGAGCTACGCTGAACGTTTTACCGAAATTGATTACCGTATTAAATGCTTTTTCACTAAAATGTGTCCGTATAGTAATTCAAGATGAAAACATCAGCATGCAATTACTGCAACAAAATGCTTTTTTGCCTGTAGCCTACGTTTGAAGTCAAGAAACGAACATTATTCTTAAACGGTGACACGCAATATACTGTAGTACATATTGCTTGTCTCCGCTTATGATTTATGTTCTTTTGGTGATTTCATATTTTATTTTATTTATGCTATCGTATTTTATTCATTCTTATTTTCTTCTATCCAGTAAGAGTATCGTGTTTAATCTTTTATGTGGGAAACCTTTACGGCCCGGCTGAAAAACGTCCACGAATCGGTTTGGGATCGCTGGTTTAAAATACAAAGAGTGCAATCTTCGACAACCATGCTAAACCAAGATGGAACAACACGTAGGCCTATTAAACATTAATGTAAAAATTTGTGCTTTATTTGCAGCAAGTTTAAAAAAAATATGTTTAAAATACTGTAAAATCACTTCACTAAACGCACGGTTTCGAAAAACTTTCAATTCAATTTTACAGTCAAACGCTCCAAGTCAGGGTCGGGCAACATACGGCCCGCGACGGGATTTTAAGCGGCCCGCAGACAGTTTCCGGTCTTACATGATAATGTGGCCTAAGGCCACATTCTGCCGCAATCCCTGTATTGCGTCACTGAATAAGTCCAAGTTTGCCAACCTGAGAAAGATGGCCATGAATCTACTTGTTCTGTTCGGGTCTACATACATTTGTGAGCAAACATTTTCGACCATGAACATTAATAAGACAAAGCTGCGCTCCAATCTATTCAGGAATCCGGCCCGCCAAGTACTTCATTTTCTCATATCAGGCCCGCCGACCGAAGAAGTTGCCCGCCCCTGCTCCAAGTGAACCTGTAGGCTATATTTTGAAAGCACCCGTGGGAAGCGGAAAGGTGGAATGGTGCTAACCTTGTAATGGTGTAGCATAATACAGATGAATTTGGTTAACTCTTTAATTGCATACCGCTTAAACGCATATTTAGGACTTGCAAAATATGGTACGATTTTCAATTTTGTTCATTTTAGTCTGTTGTTGGCAGTTTAAGGTTCCAGAAGTTATTGGTTACGTTTTAACAATGTCGATGTTTCAGAATCAGATGGCTAGGTTGTTCCCCACAAAGTTAATAGCAGTTTTAACTAAGCACATGTCAAAATTTTCTGAAGACGTCACCAATTGCAGCCTGCTGTTCTTGAGTCGCACCCTGTATTTATTGACGTCACGTGGTTGCTGATTAGTGATTTAGAGAGCCAGGTATGTATTGTATTGTTTATTTTTCACCATTGTCTTTGGGGGAACGAAAAAAAAAATGCGAACCATTACAGTATAATGAGATAAAATAACATTTAACAGTTCCACCAGCAAACAATGAGCGGGAAAAAAGCAGCAAAGCCCGAAAGGCTTAAAACGTGTGAGAATAACGCAACCAAATGATAAGATGCATAATGGATAACACGGTCAGTAAACACAACATGTAATAAATAAGTTACAAAAAAAATGCAACACATTGGCCGTACGGCAAAACAGTGCTTACAAACACAAACATATGTAATAAGTTATATGTTGGATACAGAGACAATGTGGTAGCTAGGCTACATTTAAGCTGATCAACAGATTTGTAAAGATACGCTTAGTGACGTGGTAATCAGAAGAACGACTGGTATTGTTGTACAGCAGCTTGCTGTTTTCATATAGCACCTTCTTATTGTTAATTGACAAGCTGCTGTTGTTGTAACGCTAGGGATAAGCCAGTGCTTCTCAACCCCCGGGTCACCATTTGGTTGGTTTGGGTCGCCGTCGCCAATTAAACTAGTCCACAAAGCCGTTCCATAACTGAGTACCTTACTCTATTCATTGCATATTGACTGACGTCATATTCCATTGTTGCGAAACAGAAGTGAAGAAGCATGGTGATGATTATTTGCTGTGAGATGTTTAATTGGCTAGCTTCGAGTCAAGGCTAAATATTTGTAAATACTCAATTTTTGGGTGAAAAAATTGGGTCGCCTCAGCATCGCTATTAATTTATGTTTAATATTTGGATCGCCGTAAAAAAAGGTTGAGAAGCACTGGGATAGGCCGCTGTTTGTGACGTAATTAACAGCAGACTGTCAATGCTCGAGTAGCACCCTGCCTTTGGCTGTCGCTCTGTAATTGACTGGCTGCTGTTGGTGAAGGAGCATCAGGCTGCTTTAACTGAACAGCTCACAGTTTGTTTATAACAAAGGTGTTCAAGGTGTAAATATAACTTATACTATCCTCGCCCACACAACCAAGCTTTAAATATGTTCTTTCCAAAAAAGTCATAAACACTCTTCTTGGAAAAATTCACATCAGCTGCTCACTTTGCTGAAAACCTTAACTGTTATTGATTACGTCACAAATAGTAGCCAGGTGTTATGTCTCCAACAGTAGCCTGAGTACTGAGCAGCAACCAATAGCAGGGCGCTATTAGAAAATAGCAGACTATAGCACCACCTGTTTTGGTTACGACCCCACCTCTCTCCACACGGTGTCTGCTGTTTATGCTCTGATTAAATAAACAAAAAAAGAAACGATGTCTTCGGGTATGACGACGTTCTTATTTTTTGCTTTTCAATCACTGTCTACCAGCAGCTTATCGAGACTGACAAGCAAGGTTCTTGCGGGACGTTGAAAATGGGGGTAATAACAAACAGTCAATGGTAGGCCAGCAGAAAATCACTGTGTTGAAAATGTTGGGAAGTTGTGTTTCCGATAAATGTCCTAAGAGAGTAGCCTAACTGTCACATTACCAAATTCAGGCGTCTAGGCAAAGGGGCAAGCTAACAACAAACTTTTAAATTTAAAGGCAACACAGGTTATCCCCATCAATGTCTACTGCCAAGTCAGCTTGGCCTAGTACCGTCATTATTTATTACTCCATTATCATCAATATTATTAGTTACTATACCCATGCATACTGCAGTAGCTTGCTGTTGTTTTTAGCGCAGGTTTTGTCTGGCTCACATTGGTTAATAGCCAGGTGGTTATATGCCTGCTATGCAGTACAGTTGCCGAGATGCCCTAGACAGCTGTAGAAGACATATCGGTAATGAGCACAAACACGTAATAAATACAAGACTACAAAATAAGAATAGATTCTAAAGCTATAAAAACTGAAAAAAGTTGATAACCACTAACCAGCATGTTCAAATATGTTAACATTATTTGTGGTCGACTTAAACGGAAGTTGTTTAAGTAGGAAACAATAGGCTGATAATTATAACTGATATAAATTGTAAATGCAGCCAGGTTAAAATTTTATTTGAATTAGAATCATTATTTTTATTCCCTTTAAGTTTTTTGAGTGTTGTAGGTATACACTGATACTTCCACAAATCACGTTGTAAGTAGCTAACATACTACTGTACTGGTATCGTTATCTTTTTTTTAGCGTAATTGTAAGCGACTGCTTGTGTGCTATTTATAAGCTGGTAAGACAGTAAATTTTAAAATTGAGATTCACGCTGAACAATTTTTGCTGTAAATGTGCATTTAATATGGCCTCAGCCAAAAAAAGATACCTTGTCGAGGCCAAAGTGACAGATGCTGAGAAAAGAAGATATCCTTCAAAGCATTACGTAAGGCAACCTACATTTTTATGCAGGTTTTTATTTATGCATAATTAAGTTAGCCTAAGTAGTAGCTTAAACATAATTAATTAATGTTTTAGTTGAAATGTACCAAATTGAACAAGATTCAGAATATTTTGCAAAAGTACTTAATCAGTTTTGTTTTTCTCAATCATACTAATCCTGCAGACAGATTTGTGAATTCTTTTGTTTTGCATGAAGTAAGAAAACAATTCCAAAACTGTCAATTATTTGTCTGGTTGACCACAAGACTGGAATATTGGCAAAAATTCTTTATATTTTGTTTAAGCAAAATCAGATTGATTTCTATCATCATTCAGTAACAATGGATAAGTTCCAACATGATTGTGAAATACTTCAATTATAAAAAAAATGTTTAGTAGAGTAGGTGCTAGGCCCACAATGATGGGAGCCATGTTTGATACCCAGCGATTCTACCAATGGCATTTTTATTGAGCAAGGCATTAACGACACGAACTCTTGTTTAGGGTCCTGGTGTGAACAGTTTTAAGTTCAGAGAACATTGCGTAAAAAGCTAAAAAAATGCATCTAAGCTTGGGCATGAGTGGGGAGGAATCATTGCCGAATTTTAATTTGTGCAAGGAATTTTCTCAGTCTGAGGATCAATATTTCGTTAGCAACAGGTCGGAGTGTACATTGCCAAAAACTTGGCTGTTGTAGAACAGTTTTTCTTCTGAACTTAGAACTTCAACTCTTATTTTAAAATATATGGTTTTAAAGGAGAAAATTTCAAGCCCAGCCGTTTCTTTTCTCCCTTTACAAAGTTATTAATTGTTCTATTAAGATGAAACTGATTAGATTGAAATGATGCCGTATAACTCATAAAATTCCATTATTTGTATATTCACAAATCTAAAACTTTCTCTTTTTGGCTCATCCTTAGCTTCTAGCAACAATTTAATTTAGCAGTATGTTTAAACTAAGTTTATAAATTCTAAACCTAGCCTACATAATAATAAATGTTCAAAATATTTCTCCATAAGGTTATTTTCTGAATTCTTGTCAATACATCTCTATCCTACCTTCCAATCAATGATAAAATCAGTTTTTACCAAGAAAGTTTCTAGATTAAACAGTAAATTTTTGAGCACTCAAATTTTCTTTCATGAGTGGTCAAATAAGAATCAAAAGCCAATTTTGTTTAATTAAAAAGCGATTTCATGAGCAGATTTATAGATTGCTGCTCTGAGTAGTATGAAAGAATATAGTAGGGTTAATGTATCATGCTTGGATACGGTATTGAACGTGTTTAAATATCATACCAACTTTTAGGTAATGCAGATGTTTGAATATATGCAGGTATATGTCATTCAAGTGTCATGGGACGATGGAAGTGATACTGTTATATTTCGTCGCTACAGCAAATTTTTTGACTTTCAAGTATGAAATGAAATAATGGCAGCAACAAATCTGTAAACAAGATCTTGATTGAACAATCATTGTCTCATTTACTTATTCATTGTGTCTTCCTGAAATATCATGTTTCAAATTTTGCTTAGGCATAGAAGAATTCGTTATTAAATTTTACTGTTTTAATATGCTGCTTTATTATGATACTCATATTGTGTTAATCGACGTGCAGAGTTAATGGAAAAATGTAGATATTAGTAGCGCCAATGAAGCTTGCATTGTATAATGTGTACATTTGAACAGATCACCCTGTTAGAATCATTTCCAACTGAAGGTGGAATAAAAGACCCTTCAACACGTACTATCCCATTTCTTCCAGGAAAAATTTTATTTAGAAGGAGTCATATAAGAGATGTAGCAATGAAAAGACTAAAGCCAATTGACGAATACTGTCAGGTTAGTATCGGTACCGTAGTAATTTGTAACATTTGCTATAATATACGGTGTTTGTACGGTATATATATCTTCGTTGCAATGGTTTTCTTTTTTATTTCGTTTTTGATGATTGCTTAAAATGGTTTTTGAAGAATTTTCTTTAGTGGTTTTGATTTGTGTTTAATTTGAGACTTATGTGTAATTGTCAAAATTGGTAGGTTATGAAATATATCTTGGATAGCTCAAAGGTAGTGCTTAGTACCATAGTAGTCTCTCCAGTCTGTCTATTTTAAAATATTTTTCTTACTCCATTAGTCCATTATAGTTTTATATGTCATGTATGGAAATAATGGAATTTCAGTACTTGCTGTGTTCAGGCAAACTTTCTCGATAGTTTGTATAGTAAGCTATGTGATAAACTTCATGACATAAACATGGAGGAAGACGGAAGTACAGTGTTGCATGTGGAATTTCCTGTAAACAGTCATATGCGTATTTTATGCCAAACAATTCCGTTGCTGCATCATATGCGCGACATCGTGCGTAATACAAATCACCCGGATGGAAATGACATAGTTTAGCAGTTCAATTGCCAATGGCAAGTCCCTCATTAACCTATTCTCACAAGTAAATGAATCATTTATAGTGAGCTGGAGAAAGACAATTCAAGTGCCTTTTCTCAATACTTTGCTCCATGCTGACTTAGTTTATGACAAAACTTTGTTTGGCACATGTTATGTTTCATATAGAAATTCATAGGAACATTTAAGTTTGGACTTGTGGTAGTATTATTATTATCACTTTCTGTGTGAAGTTTGTTTTGTTATTCCCCAGTAATTTTACAACATTTTCTTACAGTTGATTGCAACTGACCCAGGCTGTCCTTCCTTTGAATTTTTTTAAGTGTAATTTACATGCTTGCTAATTGTCACGATATTAAAAACGTGTTGTTACGGTGTTTTTATTTTTCGTATTTAGGCCCTTCTGCTACTTCCTGATCATATTTCAAAAAGCGACCACGTTTTGGATTTTTTTGAAAGCAAACCAGAAGACCTCCACCCTCCAAAAGAGTAATCAACTGTTTGTAATTTTTTTCTATTTGTTTTATGATCTCAACATTGAAATACTCTTTTGCACTTAAGTTAAAAGTATATTTATTGAGCTTGAAGGCTTTTGAAACTTTTTCCAGGTTAACCTATAATCTTTTTGTAACTTATTTCAGAGAGATGAAACGGAGAAAAAAAGAAGAAGGTAAGTTGTCCCTTATTACATCACTTTTAAGTCATTAACCTCATTTTATCCAGCCTTTCAGTAACTCAATCTGTTAAAGGCCTTAAAATTATTGGCTGTAAACACCCACTGGTTTTGAGTGATTGACTTTCTTATGTCCTGCTCTTTTAAGTTTATGACTAAAGCAAAACCAACAGTAAGTTTTTCTCTGTGTTTGATGATTCATCACTTATCTTTATATTGATCAAATAAAAGCTGTCTCCTGGACTTTCCTTTTTTATTGAAAAGGGAGTTTGGGTTATAATAAATTAAACATGTTTTAAGCTCAGCACGCACAAACCAGTCATCACCAACTATTTAATTCATTTTTGTGAGACAATGCTCTTGTCACCAGTCACCCACATCCTCATGCTTGTATTTCCTCTTTGCTACATAAGTTTTATAACTGGTATTTTATATGATTCTATGGAAAAGATACTTGTTGTGGTTTACTTAGGTGAATATACAATAAATATATGTATTTGTTAGCCATAGCTAAACACAAGCCTGTTAGGCGAACCAAATCCCTTGGTAAGTAACTTGCATGCAGGTTTGCTTGAGAGTGTTTGTGATTAAATTCAAAGCAGAGTTTGCCAAGATTTACTTCTGCCTGACTAGCTTGTTTCACGGTTGTGGTGTCAATACCATTGTCATTGCAACAGTATATTAGTGATTTCATGGTCCACTGTTTATTATGAACGATGATAAATAACAGTATAAAGAATGCTTCCTTTAATATGAAATCTTATAATATGGACTTAATAACCATGCAACACATAAAAGATCGGTGGTGAAATATTTTATGTTCGTTTCTGTGGTAAAAAATGTTGATATAATACGGTTTTTATAGAAGTAACATTATTTTTGCTATAGTTGCCAAGCAAAGCATTTTAACAGAAGGTGACGAAATATGGTTAGAAGTGGTTAAATACGTCTTTGCATTTTCAACTCTTCACTGTGCTGATATTATAAATTTGGCAGTAAATTGGAGGTCAACAAGCAATTACTTGTTATTAAGCACTGCATAAGGTTAAGTTGTTATTTGTGCGTTTGGAACATTCAGGTTTTGATAGGAAAAGGAAACCGACAAGATCCGTTTCATTTAATGCTGCTGGTATGTGCTGTTTGTTTTATTAGCTCAGCTCTTGTTAAGTGGCTGTTGGATGTCGTCCATGTTTTTATGGTTGTTCGATTTACACATATGCTGCACAGATCACATTGGTATGCATTTGCCTGTTGTCATAACACACACTATGCCATGTGATCGTTGTGGTAATTGCAAATGATTACGTGATATGGTACTTACATCATGTGGTGTAAAAGCATCTTCATAATTATGTCTGTGACAATATCCGTCCATGATCAACCTTTATTAGTGCTGTTATAATAGGGCTGATATACATTTGTTACTAAAATGAATTATCATTAATCAGTATCACCATATGCTTGCTGGATTTATGAGTGTATTACTAACTGTATATACCATTACCTTTTATACAGCTCAGCTGAAACTCCTATCTATACCATAACTTTCCTTACATAGCTTAACTTGGTACTGTGCTTGACAGATTTGAAAATACTTTGTTATGTGCATGGGCTCTGTTGTTGGTAAATGTCAACTAAACAGTCTTAGATGTCAACAGTTGTATAAAACCCATTGCATTGTAGTTGTAGTCCAAGTTTACTTGAAACTGACTGTAGTAAGCTGCTGTCAATCAAATTTCAACCTACGATCAAACCTAATCTAATAAATATAAACCTAAAATTTCAGCTTCACCTGTACTGTCTGTAATTTTTTAATGTTATCTCAATGCTGACTATTGTCCACCATTTACAAAAGTGACAATTTTTCAGAAAAATCTGCACATTGACGGCAAATAGTGATATACGTAAGACTCACATGTTTTGGCAATTATTAATGCACTCCATTTGTGCATGCTCAAGTAACAACTGAGTGAAACCTAACTGCACTGAATGTTATGATTAATTATCTAATTATTTATATTGCTTATTAAGTTTTAAAAATGTGTGTGATGGTTGTATTCTTTTATTCAGACAAGGCTTTTTTTTCAAGGAAATTATGATATCTCGTCCAAAAAGGTTTTTATGGATGACTCCCAAACTATCATAATAAAAAACAAGCACACAGCAGAAAGCAATATTGGTTTTGAAGTTGCATTTCTTTTATTTACAGATATTGGAGAGATATCTGGGCCAATATTGCTTGAGCAATATCGTGCAATTGCTGACTACACAAGAAATCAACCCAAAGAACTATCAGTTGTCTCTGGCCAAGTTGTTGAAGTCATTGAGAAACACGAAAATGGTGTGTAAAAATAACCAAGAAAAGTCAAAGACTACAATGAAAGCTTTCGAAGTCATATCAATATCAGTTGTTTGAACTATTAACTTTACTTATTATCATTATTATATCTACAACCTCATAATCATGTAATGTATTTATCGACTCTATTTTGAAGGTTGGTGGTTTGTGAATGATGAAGAAGGTGAAAGAGGTTGGGTTCCCGGAGTTTATTTAGAAAAGAAAGACGGAAGTAGTGAAGATCTTGTTACAAAACAATGCCAACCCGGAGAAGGTGGAGTTTTTATGCATAGGTCCTAGCAATTTGGAGTGTTTGCTGTGTTGCAGTTTTTTCTCAACTACCGTTAAATGAAAGCTTTATTTTGTCTTTCTCTATTCTTATGGCTGTTGTTGTATGTAGTATTGTGTGAAAGTCGTTTGATTTTGTATATTTCATTGATTAATCATGGCAGGTGAGAAGTATATCACAACTGCCAAGTTTACTGGTAGCCAAGATGAAATAAGCTTTGGAGTGGGGGTCTTAGTTGAAGTTTTGCAAAAGAATTTGGAAGGATGGTGGCTCGTAAGGTATAAAATGATAAAGCCAATGAGTGTTTTTTGTGGCCGAATTTCACAAAAATAGAAAAATATTCAGTTGCAAGAGCAAAGTCAACTATAGGATAATTACTTAGCATGTTTTCCAACAACAATGCGCTCCTTATATTCAGCTACAAAGGAAAACAAGGCTGGGCCCCTGCCTCCTATCTTGAAAAACCAGCCGAAGCTGTACTCAGACAAACCAACAAAGTGGAGGTGATATCTTCGGTGCGTGACCTGCGTGGTCATCGCAGAAGTCTGCCAGCTGAAACTATGCGTGCTATCGCCCCCCCATCCACAGTTACTTGTGCAGCCGTTTCGTCTGCAAGATCAAGCCCGAGACACTTGCAGCTTGGTAAAACAAACAGTGATGCTCATAACAGTCGAATAAAGACTGGTAGGTATTCATTATATATGTTTTTTCTTACTTATGTCATACACTAAGATCTAGTCAATTATATTCGCTCAGTCCCAGCCGATTTTGCATTAACTATTAATCCGTTTATTAAACAGTATGACAAATTCACAACCAAATCCAAAAGTACCAAATATATGGCTAGAATTAAAAATAAATCAATATGTTTTCCTTCATTTATCATGCACTAAAGGAGTAAACCTTAGCAACGTGTTTTGTTTGTAATCTCATTGATCATACTGACGAGCAAGTTTGAATCCATCATGTAGAAAAAATTTAAGATTGACATGTGTTACTTTTAATAGTTAGTGAAGACATCGTTTTATGGTTTGTTCAAAATCCAAAAAGTCATAAAATCGTCCATTAGAGTAGGATTAGTTTTCTTTTCACAAGAGCCAATTTTTTTCAAGTTCACTTTCTTTAAATTGAAATGTAAATGGGTTTTTAAAGCAAAGTTTGCATTAATTAACTGGAAAATATAAAAAGAATTTGTGAAAATGGTAATAGAAGGCACTTGGCAGCTGGGTTATCTGCAAATTCCACAGTAATAAAAAAGAGACAAACTTAATTAAGATTTTATTAAATTGAATTTTTTGTGATTAATATTTAATAAAATGTATGCAGTTGCTGCAACGTTCAGCAAATCGTCACGAAAACCACAGACCCCACCTCCCAAGAAGTCATCCGTAAAACGGAAAGGATCATTTGCCCAGAAGCCGCAAGTCCCTCCTCCACTTCCACCTGCACCAGACTTAATTGCCGAACCTGTCTATGAATATGTCACAACATCTTCATTTAGCGCAACTATTCCTCATGGAATTAGCTTTAAAGAAGAGAAGAAAGTTAAGGTAATATTATGCATTTTAATTTATAGATCAACACCATAAATAATAATTAATAAATGAAGATGTTTATTTTTCCTAAATTAATGCTATAAACTAGTTTGCTTCTAAAGAAAGTTTTAGATACTTTATCATTTATGCTAAAGTGTTGGTGCTTTGTCAAAAGACAGTTTTGCAAACAACAACGTGTTCCATTTGTTTATAGGTCATTGAAAAGTCACCTGGCGATTGGTGGTACATTGAACTGGATGGTGAAGAAGGCTGGGCACCCGCCTCTTACATAAAGAAAGAATTCAAATGCAAACCCCTTCAGAACAAACCCACCCTTCCACCGGGTCGACCCAAACCGCCCAAAGTTCCAGAGAATAAATCCCAAGACCAAAGTCTAAAAGTTCTAGAAAACAAAGTTGTTAAGCCTGTGGAGAAAAAAGATTCGTTTGTTGCAACCAGTCAAGTTAAGTCTAATGTGGTCAAGAATACCCTTTCTCAGAAGCCACTGCCACCAGTTCCTGCCCCACCTTCAACTGCTTCTTCTTTGAATAAAACAGCAAAGTTTGAGAGCAAGGCCACCACTTCCGAAAACATTCCTTTCCCAAATAAAAACATTCAAGCCAGACCTAAACCACCTATTCTGAAAATTGCTACCAACAAACAAGCAGAGAATGAATCTGAAAATACTGCAAAATTTGACTTTAAAAATGCTTTAAAATCTGCAGTTGCTGATAAAGTAAAAGAACCACCAAAACCCACTCCACCTCGACCGGTATCTAAACCAGCCGTAGTATCAAATAAACCTTTGCAAAATGGCGATGCTAAAAACTTAAAACCAGTCACTGTTGCAAATGCTTTGCCTAAGAAACCACCACCACCATCAGCAGGCAAGAAGCCACTTGTTCTGAAGAAAACTATGCCAATGGATACTACGACTAGCAGTGATTCAAAAGAACCTGGTCAAGTGGATTTCAGAAGTATTTTAAGGTCAACTGCACCAAAACCCAATGCTATCAGTAATGGTATAAACAAAAGGTCTGAAGCCATGCTTAAAAAGCCACCAAGTTTACCTGGAAAACCAGCCCTGAAGCCATCTACTAACCTAACCCCAAAAAACAGCTTCAACAAATCTGATAATCTGCCTGCTTTCAAAAGTTCTGACTTGAACAGAACTGCATCTACTGGTATGAAAAGACCAGAATTGCCAAAGGCAAAACCAACAAAGCCAGAATCAAAACCAGTTTTGAAAAGATTTCAAACAAATGGCAATAATAGTAACAACATAAAACCACAAGAAGAATCCAATATTGTAGTAGTGGGCAGAGTGCAATCAAACCAAATTGTGCCAAATACTGCTTTACCTTTTATGCTTCGTGGCTGTCCAGACGGCCAGGTTGACGATCCTAAAACTGAGGAAGGTCTTCTCTCTGACAACAAGCAAAACCCCACTTTTAAAACAGTCTCTGATGATGTACAAAAGATGTATCTAGCTGTGGCTGATTTTAAACCAGAAGATGAAAGTGAAATTGGCTTTGCAAAAGGTGCAGAGGCGTTGTTAATCAAGAAATCTGAAACTGATTGGTGGTATATGCAAATCAAGGATGAGTTCGGCTGGGCGCCCTGTAATTTCTTCAAATTAACATCTGAAGTAACAGAGAATAATACCAACAAAAATATTTCAACCACTTCACAAGTGCAAAAACCTGGTGGAACTAACACAAAAGAAGATTTAGCTGCCGTAACTTCACGTGTTGCAAATTTAAACTACGAAGAGGCTGAGATGGAACCTATTTATAGTGAAATTGATGAGGAAAATGTTACAAGTCAACCGATATCAGAACTAAACATGTATGTAACAGGTGCAGCATTTGAAGCCACTGATGATACAATGATCAGCCTGGGGAGTGGTGATATAGTGGAAGCTTTAGATAAAAGTGGAACAGGTTGGTGGTATGTTAAAGTATTATTCTCATCTATGAGCCATAAAGATAATGAAGGATGGGTCCCATCTGATTATTTGGACAAAATTTAAACTTTCAAAAGGCTGTTTTACTGCCAATTTTAACAACAACTTATTGTACTATTTGATCGTTTGCCTGACCATTATTTTTCGTATAGTTCGGTTTCATGTTTTCTTGTATTTACTGTTCATTTTCAATATTGGTGCTTTTTTGTGAAGAGAACATGCTTGGTGCGCCATCCCCATATTTGCATCGTTTTCATTTTATGCGTTTTTTCATTTCAACAGCATTCGTATTTTTATGCACATGTTCCATACGTGTTGTGCTTTATTTCAATTTTTTTGTACTATTTTCTTCGTGCATTCGTGTTCTTTACAGATGATCGTATAGCCTTATGTCTTTTACTTTATCTTCATTATTGCAACAACATTATTGCAAGAATACTGTAGGTTGTTTATGCCTGGTTGAACTCAGCTTATTGCCATTATAGCGATCATGACATTTTTGATTTGTATGTGCAAAGATAACTGCTATTGCATTTTGTATTGATACGTTAATTTGTAAATCAAGTATCTCTTGCCATTGTTGAAAGTACTGCCATCAGCTTATTTTTGTTAGCATTTTCTCACAATTGGTAAGGTTTATTTCAAGAATTTATCTGTTTTAAAACGTCTGTCTCTTACCAATAAGGTACCTATTTGTCTCTTCTGAAGTGACATGCTTAATCTTTGACATTAGCTTGTATCATACCTTGTTGCACATCCTCGAAAGATTCCCCATATCTTTTGCGTTATAATATTTATGACACAATTTTAAATTTGCATTTTTAAACATGAGAATATATTGGAAAAGTTAGCATTTTATTTTTGTTACTTTACATTCTTTGACTTCAATGTTAAATTTTGTAGTGTGATGGCTGAACATTGTGTTTTCTCTGTAGAAGTGTCAAATCTATATGGTCTTCAACAATATTCTTTTTCTTCAAATAATGTTGTGATATTTTGTTAAAGGGCTTACCGAAAAAAAATCTATTGAAAGGAGTGTTACATATGATTTATTATTACATATGTTTAGAAATTTTTGTTATAGACCACTCTTTTAACAACCAGAATGATACTTGCATTGTACTTGCCCACTGCAGTATCTTTATTTGTTTTCACCATAACAGTATTATACGTTTTATTGACTTTAGCTTTCAGTAAACTGCCTAAAATAATATCATGTTAGTGTTTTCTTTGTGCTTTTCGCCTTGATTATTATAAGCAATACTTTGCTTCCAATGTGTTATTCTTTATGAATAATATGGACTTACGAAAAGCAATGCGGATATCTTTTTCTTTACTGCGCTGTTGTTTTCAGGTGTCTTGCTCAAGCAAAATGCAAATGATGTAGTTTGACTTTTCCTGGTATTTAAGGTCTACTTGAAAGTGTTATATTTTATCATAGCAAACATTTCATAAAAAAACTCCTTTTGATATGAAATGCTGGAAAATTGAAATAACTTTTATCATGAAAATATAAAACTTTCGGTGATTTGGTTTTCTCAAAACTAGGAGGGTGTTTCATGTTTCAACCAGGCAATCCCCGGCGTCTAAATGGCACTTCACAATAAAGACGACCTTACCCTGAATGTAAAGTGAAGTCAAACATCTCATATATATCTGCCTGGTCCAAGTTACTATTACCCAGATATATGTAGATCACGATAATTTACTAGATTGCAACTCATTTTTCACGATTTAAGTCATAACTGATTGCTACACAAACTATTTATTTCAAAGGCAACAGTATATTTTTGCCATCTACAATATTATTTTGGTTAAAATGAAGGGTGCAAACACTTTATTGATGTTGGTCCATCATAATATAACTTAAGGAACCACAGCTTTCATGCTTAATCAAATATTATGAGGATTTCCTGCATTTTACATCACAGTGTTGACGATCAAACAAAAACCATTATTTAATGTCATTTCCTCCATAGACATTTTGATGACTACCAATGCCTCATGATCATAAATAACTTAAAACAAGCATACTTGATCTTACCACGGTGCACGAACATTTCCTTTTTATTGATTTTATCTAACAAAGAATGGAATAACAACAAAATACTTGATGAAAGCATCAAGATGTTGAACAAGCCAAATAACACACAATCACAACATAAGTGTCAAGCACAACGAACACAATGAAATTACAAGCAGAAAAACTTACAGAAGACTACATTTGAACTGTAATTTACAAATATGAAGGATAAAATTGCCACTGATATTACTGATGAATCATATTTTAAGATGAAATAACATTGCCAATGTTTAGTTTAGGAGCTGCTTTTAAAATGCTTGTCGAACATGTATTCTCCCAGGCCTGGACCGGCTAGTTTCAGCTGAGTGATGTAATCCTTCAGTTGCTTGATTGCTTCAACTTGCTCATGCAAGAAATTTGCTTCAATGAAGTCTTGAAACTGCAAAAAATTATATTTCTATTGAAATAATTAATTCTGAAAACCCAAACCTTAACAAATATTAGCAAAAAGCTAGAAAATGATTTCAAAAGTACCTCTGGATCTTCATTTCCAACTTCATGCAATGCAAGCAAACTTTTGTTCACATTGACCTCCAGTGCAAGAGCACATTGCATTGCCTTCATTGTGTTGAAGGTCTTTGGGTCAAATTGATTCGGGGGCTGCAAAATAATTAACCTGGTTAATACAGCATTTATTTCAAAAACTTTGCCTCAATATGCTTGATGTAGGTTGCACAATCGAATTGATATCTTATATCTTAAACAAAAACCAACCTGAATTGGGAAGTATGATGTGGTTCCTCCACGGCGATTTTGGTAGCTGATAATTTTTTCTGCATGTTCACGTTCTTCCTCTGAGTTTTCCTTGAAGAACTTGGAAACATTCTTCAATGCAACGTCATCACGATCGAAAAAGTGTCCCTGAAACATGCAACCACAAACAGTTTAAGGGGAGTCACACAAACAACAAAATTATTTATTACTTAAACAATAGTTAGCCACTGGTAAAAATGAAGATCTGTGCAAAAATGCACAAACAGATGACGTTACAATTTCAGTAGCTGCGGTCTCATGTACAAATGCATTCTAAGGTTGTGTAGTTTTGCAATAAACCCAAAAAAGATATACCGGTATCAGATATTTGACACTGAAACATACCATGGCCATATACACATATGATGCGTACAGTTCCAAATTAATTTGCTTGTTCAGTTCTTCCTCACATTTCTTTGACCAGAGTCCAGCTCTGTCACCCTAAAAACATACAAAACGAATTAAAATCGGCACGAAACACTTTTAATCATAACTTACAAGGTATTATATTTTCAAGCAACAACAAAGCTTTAGCTAAAAATTTGTCTTTAACCATTAAAATCATATGTTTTCTAACCAAAACTTACCGAAGTAGATTGTTGTTGTTCTGCCATCTTCTTAGGCTTACTGCTTATGTAATCTCCGGAGAAAATCAAAAGAAAATTGCACAAATTTGAAAATGAAGTCTAATTTTGTTAAAGCAAGACGCGGCCGAAATTCCGTTCGTTCACTGACGACGCAAGAATACCAACCACAATACACGATGCAAGTCAACGCAAATGACACGGAAGCCTAAGGAACTGGTTTGTACCCGCGCGAAGGCCTTGTTTACCGATTTAGTGTAGCTCTTCCTTTTACTTATGTGCACATTGCTATTTATCGTTTTACTTCAATGCTAACTAGAGGGAGTGAAGTTAGCTATAAGTAATACTGTTGTGTCATGCTCGAACTCGTGACTAAGCTATTTAAAATTGCTGATGCAACGTTTTCTGTCAATACTTTCGTTTTGAAATACTCCCTTACGAATAGTTGCTGCTTTGAGATCAGGCCACTAACACATAATTTCATACTAATAAATACTACCAGTCATAACAAAACATAGGTTAATTTCTCCACAAAATTCAGCCACACATCAATTATACACCAATCCATATTAAACTAAATCATTTATCATTGTGAGGTTTTTATTAATGCTTGTGATGTTGAGTCATTTCAACAATATAATTAGATTGAGGCGAAATTATTTATAAAAGAAACACTTTTCTTTTAACTTTGGAGAAGGTAGGATCTTTATTATGTGTATAAATTTTTTACTTTTGTGGCTGTGCTAACCATTATTCATTTTATTATTTGGTTATACTATTCTTGCACTTCTTAAACCCTTGGGCTTTGCTTCTTTTCGCCGTTCATGGATTACTGGTGGAGCTATTATTTTATCACGGTACAGTAGCTAGCTAGCGTTTTGTTTTTTGTTTCCCCACAGACAATGACGAGAAATACACAATATAATACAATGCAATGCAAGTTTACATACCATAAGCAGTTAGCACAAAACACAGTATAGATATTCATATTCACTATGTGGAAATAATCTTGGGCTTTGTATTGTGTCTGCAAAGTAAAAAGATAAACTAAAGTTATACAAAAATGCAATGACCAGTTGGGGACCCGAGATTGATTGTCAAAAACAAACCAAGTTTTTTCAGGGAGTGAAAAGCAGCAGATTTATTGGATTGATACGGTGCCAATACATGACGCAGTACTTCCACATGGCCTATAAGAATAACGGTATTAGGTCTCACCATTCTTCATGCTGTTGCTTTGTATTGACTCGAAATGTGTAGGTAATAATTAACACGTAGTCTTCCATATGCACCCGATCACGTGAATTTCACCTTACTAGGCGTAATCTACCGTAGTTAGAACTAAGAAGAAAATAAATTTTCTTTTTTGATTAAATCAGAAGCGTATATGTTTTCTGAAATTTCAGCCTTATAGCTATGGAAAAGTTGTTTTTTCAGTTAAAAGTGTGCACGTTAATAAAATTGTAAATGTTTCTTCGTTTATAATGGGGTTTAGAGAAACTGTATATACTACAATGTATTAGGACTAGATGATGGTGCCCAGAAATGTTTATGTAAAGATATATTTCGTTCTATGAAAATTCATAATGAAATCATACGGATAATACGATAGTCCAATCATGCGTCAACTTTCTGACAAAATAGATTTTACAAGATGATTTGTGCGTATTTCTGGCTTACTTCCACGTCACTGTGAGTCGAGAAACTGTATGTCACAAATGTCATACTGTGTTCTTTAGAAATGACCGTATAACCTTTATGTGTGTGATTTTATCTTCATTATTACAAGAATACTGTAGGTTGTTTATGCCTGGTTGAACTCAGCTTATTGCCATTATAGCGATCATGACATTTTTGTTTTGTATGTGCAAAGGTAACTGCTCTTGCATTTTGTATTGATACGTTAATTTGTAAATCAAGTATCTCTTGCCATTGTTGAAAGTACCGCCATCAGCTTATTTTTGTGAGCATTTTCTCACAATTGGTAAGGTTTATTTGAAGTATTTATCTGTTTTAAAACGTCTGTCTCTTACCAATAAGGTACATATTTCTCTCTTCTGAAGTGACATGCTTAATCTTTGACATTAGCATGTATGATACCTTATTGCACATACTCGAAAGATTCCCCATATCTTTTGCGTTATAATTTTTATGACACAATTTTAAATTTGCATTTTTAAACATGAGAATATATTGGAAAAGTTAGCATTTTATTTTCGTTACTTTACATTCTTTGACTTCAATGTTAAATTTTGTAGTGTGATGGCTGAACATTGTGTTTTCTCTGTAGAAGTGTCAAATCTATATGGTCTTCAACGGTATTTTTTTTCTTCAAATAATGTTGTGATATTTTGCTAAAGGACTTCCAAAAACAAAATCTATTGAAAGGAGTGTTACATATATTTTATTATTACATATGTTTAAAAGTTTTTATTATAGACCACTCTTTTAACAACCAGAATGATACTTGCATTTTAGCCTACTTGCCCACTGCAGTATCTTTATTTGTTTTCACCATAACAGTATTATACGTTTTATTGACTTTAGCTTTCAGTTAACTTCCTAAAATAATATCATGTTAGTGTTTTCTTTGTGCTTTTCGCCTTGATTATTATAAGCAATACTTTGCTTCCAATGTGTTATTATTTATGAATAATATGGACTTACGAAAAGCAATGCGGATATCTTTTTCTTTACTGCGCTGTTGTTTTCAGGTGTCTTGCTCAAGCAAAATGCAAATGATGCAGTTTGACTTTTCCTGGTATTTAAGGTCTACTTGAAATTGTTATATTTTATCACGGCAAACATTTCATTAAAAAACTCCTTTTGATATGAAATGCTGGAAAATGGAGATATCTTTTATCATGAAAATACAAAACTTTCGGTAAATTGGTTTTCTTAAAACTAGGAGGGTATTTTATAGGGATGTGCCACGAGGAAGATTATTCAGGTTCGGGCGAACCCGAATATCATGAAGGTCGACACGAACGAATCCCGAATCTATTCGTATTAGAACCAAACAATAAAATTTCATCCAAAAGTTGTGAAGTCTTGCTTGTAACATGATGTAATCGATAAACAAATCGCTTTCTTTCGAAAAATAGTGTTTAAAAAAACGATTAAAAAAGCAAAATCGTTAGTAAAACGACCTTCATTGTAAGTACTGCTGACTCTAGTTTAGCTTTGTGGAGAAACTAGATGATAATTTTTAACAAAAGTCAGTAAATTTATAAGTAGTATTGTATTCGCGTTCGCCATTGTTGGTATTCGGGTTCGCCCGAATCTTCCATCAACGTGATATTCGGCGAATCTATTCGGGTTTGGGTTCGTATCGGCCCATCCCTAGTGTTTCATGACCCTAAACCAGGCAATCCCACAGCGCCTAAATACCAATCCTCAATAAAGACGACCTTAACCTGAATGTAAAATCAAGTCTGGGTAACCCAAGTTACTATTCCCCAGTTTTTAGTAGATCAATAATATACTAGATGACAACTCATTTTTCACGATTTAAGTCAGTGTTTCCCAAACTTTTTTCCGATAACGCCCCCCTGGACATATTACTGACTATCAAACGCCCATTCAACAAAAAAGTAACAACGAATTTACTATTCATTCGGGAAGCGATTAACCATGCACCTGCACGCTTGCAAAATCAGCTCTAAAATGAGCCTGAAATGTTTTACAATTACTCGATGTACGATGGGTCAATTTTGACAACTAAAACATTTCTGACACAGCAGGACATTCCTCTTTCAAACCGTGTAATCGCTTTTTTTTTAATTACTTCGATAAGCAACTAAATTGAACGTTTACAAACCTGGCTCCTGTCATCAAAACTAGATAGCAGGGATTATTACATCATCCAGCATTCAAGTCAAACAAAGCTTTTGTTACATCATAAACATGTTGTTACATAACACTTGTAAATCTCCCCGTCTCACTATATCCAGGCGGTTTCTTTTGTTGTCCAGAAGCATTGTGACGACACTGAATGCACGCTCTACTAAGTATGAGCTGGGAAATGCAATGAAAAATTTTTTACCCGATTCCACACGTGAGGATATTTCACTTTAATATCGCGTTGCAGCCAAAATGATTGATACAAGATATGGAATTTTGGTTTGCGTTGAAAATAATTTTGCAAGAATGCCTTGCTCGGAAATATCAATGAATGGGTCGATTATCCAGTCAGGAATCTCCAATTGTATTACATCCTGAAACCGAACTTCCATGTCTTCATGCAATTCCTTAATATGCTTGCTGTATGTCTCAACATCAACATAAGAAATACCTTTGTTGCTGATAGCAAGTTGTTGCAGGCTGGAAAACCGGGAGAATTGCGTCTAGCTAAATTTCGCCCATACAACGCAAACTTATTTTTGAGTCCACACGGTAGGCCTACTGATTTTACCTTGATTCGATTTACCTCGTTGCCCTGAAGGGATAGGTTCAATTCGTTAAATTTGGAAAATATATCTGACAATTATGAGATATCATTTTATAGCAATAATTTCTTTGGCAAGGCGAGGGTCACAGCTTCCAAGAATTCCACAACAGTATCTATCAGTGTTTAAAATCGTACAAGGCCGTTTCCCTTGGAGAGCCATCTTACTTCGGTGTGTAGAAGTAAGCGCTCAAAGGCCTCGTCGTTCTCTTTACACAATTGCTTAAACAAGCGTGTGTTAAGCGCATGAGCTTTAGTCTTATTTACTGCCTTGATGACAGTCTTCAATGAGAGGTTAAGACGACCACTGATATTCTTGGCCACCAAATGCTGCGGATGAATCACACAATGAATTGTAAGCACGTTTGGATTCGCTGCTTTTAGGAATGCCATGAAACCACGGTAACGGCACATCATAGATGGGGCGCCGTCAGTTGCACACGCTGTGACATTGGTAAGTGGAATTTGTTTTTTTCGAAATATGTTTTATCTTCTTGGAATACTGTCTCACCCCGGGGATCTGAATCCAGTGTTAAAGCGATTGCCAACTCTTCATGTAAAACTTCATCATTCACAAAACGAACATACCCAAGTAATAGAGACTCATTTCCTGGCAAAGTTGACTCATCCAGTTGTAAACTGAGTTCTGTATTTCTGATGATGCTGCATAAACTATCTTCTATATCGGTGGCCTTCTCATCCACCCGTCTCTGTACAGTATTGTTACTCAGAGGAATAGATTTAATAACTGTAGAAGAGGCCTTGTGATGCAAAACGGTGTCCAAAACTTCCTTCACTGATGGCAAGATCAATGCTTCACCGATCGTATGCGGCTTGCCTTTTCTTGCAAGCATCAAAGACAAATTGTAAGACGCACGTAATCCATCATTACTTGTATGGGAAAGGTTTGAATACATCGTACCAACAGTTTTGCGTTTTTTGAAATTGTCCCAGAGCGTTTCAAAAAAATGATGCACTCTTGCCTACTTTATCTGGGTGAATTTTCGTTAAATGCTCGGAAAGTCTGGACAGCTTCATCGATTCAGTAGAAAACACTTTAAAGCACAGCAAACACATCGGCTGTGATTCGGAATTTGGGGCTGGAATAAATCCATACTGGAAATAACTTGAACTGTATTGCCTGCATTTTCATTTGGCTGAAGTCGTTATTTAGCACTCTAATGACTGAATAACATAACTATAACTAGGTACCAACTCACTAACTAAAATCTAACAATATTGCTATTCACAATCACACTAACTTCCTCGTGGCTTAAATACCTTTTGGGATATGCTACATGTGAGAAAAAATGCAAGATTATTATGACACAATACTGTTGAAATTCGTCTATTAACGTAAAAATAAGAATAGTGAGCCTAATAAATGTATTTCATTTTAGGATTAACCGAAAAATCTCATACTATGCAACCAAATACAGGAAAGTAAAACAAGTACATCGAAGCATAAAACTATTATACAAATAGCACAAATGTTTACTTTGGCACTATTCTTGTTACTGCCCACTTTATTATCAGCGCCCCCCAATCGCCCATTTAGTAGCCAGCGCCCCCTTGAGAGGCGCCAACGCCCACAAGGGGGCGCTGGCGCCCACTTTGGGAACCACTGATTTAAGTCGTAACTGATTGCTACACAAACTATTGATTCCAAAGGCAACAGTGTATTTTTTCTATCTACAATATTATTTTGGTTAAAGTGAAGGGTGCAAACACCTTATTCATGTTGGTACATCATAATACAACCTAAGCATTTGACGTTGCAGTGCTGACGATCACACAAAAATGATCGACAACAGCTGAAACCATTATTATGATGTCATTTCCTCTGTCGACATTTTGATGACTGCCAATGCCATATGATCATAAATATCTGAAAACAAGCATGCTTGATCTTATCACGGTGCACGAACATTTCCTTTTTATTGATTTTATCTAACAAAGAATGGATATCGGAATAAGAACAACAAAATACTTGATGAAAGCAGCAAGACATTGAACAAGCTAAATGACAAACAATCACAACAAACAATGAAATTACAAGCACGAAAAGCTTACAGAAGACTATATTTCAACTGTGATTTACACATATGAAGGTTAAAGTTGCTACTGATATTACTGATGAATCATATTACAAGATGAAATAACATTGCCAATGAATCAGTTTAGGAGCTGCTTTTAAAATGCTTGTCGAACATATATTCTCCCAAGCCTGGACCGGCTAGTTTCAGCTGAGTGATGTAATCCTTCAGTTGCTTGATTGCTTCAACTTGCTCATGCAAGAAATTTGCTTCAATGAAGTCTTGAAACTGTGAAAAATTACAGATTTCTATTGAAATAATTAATTCTAAAAACCCACACCTTAACAAATATTAACAAAAAGCTAGAAAATGATTTTAGAAGTACCTCTGGATCTTCATTTCCAACTTCATGTAATGCAAGCAAACTCTTGTTCACATTGACCTCCAGTGCAAGAGCACATTGCATTGCCTTCATTGTGTTGAAGGTCTTTGGGTCAAATTGATTCGGTGGCTACAAAATATTTAACCTAGTTAATAAAGCATTTATAAAAACTTTGCCTCAATGTGCTAGATGTAGGTTGCACAAGTAAATTGATGATATGTTAAACAAAAACAAACCTGAATTGGGAAGTATGATGTGGTTCCTCCACGGCGATTATGGTAGCTGATAATTTTTTCTGCATGTTCACGCTCTTCCTCTGAATTTTCCCTGAAGAACTTGGAAATATTCTTCAATGCAACGTCATCACGATCGAAAAAGTGTCCCTGAAACATGCAAACACAAAAGTTTAAGGGAAGTCCAACAAAATTATGCACTGCTTAAACAAAATGTTAGCCACTGGTAAAAATGAGGGTCTAGTGCAGAAGTGCACAAACAGATGACGTCACAATTTCAGTAGCTGTGGTTTCATGTACAAATGCATCCTAAGGTTGTGTAGTTTTGCAATAGACCCAAATAAAGATATACCGGTATCAGCTTTTGACACTGAAACATACCATGGCCATATACACATATGATGCGTACAGTTCCAAATTAATTTGCTTGTTCAGTTCTTCCTCACATTTCTTTGACCAGAGTCCAGCTCTGTCACCCTAAAAACATACAAAACGAATTAAAAACGGCACGAAACGCTTTTAATCATAACTTACAAGGTATTATATTTTCAAACAACAACAAAGCTTTAGCTAAAAATTTGTCTTTAACCATTAAAATCATGTTTTCTATACAAAACTTACCAAAGTAGATTGTTGTTGTTCTGCCATCTTCTTAGGCTTACTGCTTATGTAATCTCAGGACAAAATCAAAAGAAAATTGCACAAATTTGAAAATGAAGTCTAATTTTGTTAAAGCAAGACGCGGCCGAAATTCCGTTCGTTCACTGACGACGCAAGAATACCAACCACAATACACGATGCAAGTCAACGCAAATGACACGGAAGCCTAAGGCACTGGCTTAAACACGCGCGAAGGCCTTGTTTACCGATTTAGTGTAGCTCTTCCTTTTACTTATGTGCACATTGCTATTTATCGTTTTACTTGAATGCTAACTAAAGGGAGTGAAGTTAGCTATAAGTAATACTGTTGTGTCATGCTCAAACTCGTGACTAAGCTATTTAAAATTGCTGATGCAACGTTTTCTGTCAATACTTTTGTTTAGAAATACTCCCTTACGAATAGTTGCTGCTTTGAGATCAGGCCACTAACACATGGTTTTATAATCGTAAATACAATTACTCATATCAAAACATACGTTTTTGTGTATAACTTTTGAGTTTTGCGTCTGTGCTAACCATTATTCATTTTTATTATTTGGTTATATTATTCTTGCACTTCTTAAGCCTTTGGGCTTTGCTTCTTTTCGCCGTTCATGGATTACTGGTGGAGCTATTATTTTATCACGCCACAATAATAATAACCTAGCGTTTTGTTTTTGTTTCCCCACAGACAATGACGAAAAATAAACAATACAATACAATGCAAGCTTACCATAAGCAGTAAGCACAAAATACAGTATAGATATTCATTTGTACTATGTGGAAATAATCTTGGGCTTTGTATTGTTTCTGCAAAGTAAAAAGATAAACTAAAGTTATACAAAAATGCAATGACCAGTTGGGGACCCAGGATTGATTGTCAGAAACAAGCCAAGCTTTTTTCAGGGAGTAAAAAGCAACACATTTATTGGATTGCTACAGCGCCAATACATGACGCAGTACTTCCACATGGCCTATAATGGTATTAGGTCTCACCATTCTTCATGCTGTTGCTTTGTATTGACTCGAAATGTGTAGGGTAATAATTAACACGTAGTCATCCGTATGCACACGATCACGTGAGTTTCACCTTACTAGGCGTAATCTACCGTAGTTAGAACTAAGAAGAAAATAAATTTTGTTTTTTGATTAATTCAGAAGCGTATATGTTTTCTGAAATGTCGTTCCAAACAAAATCGCCTACTGCGCAACAGATATCATTCTGGAGATGAAAGTGTCGTTCTATTAAAAATCATAATGAAATCATGATTTGTCTATATGTATCGAATAATGCGATAGTCCTACCATGTGTCAACTTTAAAAAAAATAGATTTTACAAAATGATTTGTCTATATTTCTGGCTTACACCTTCGTTATTACAGGTCGAGAAACTATATGTCACAACTGTCAAATTTAAAATGTCATTCAGTAATTGGTAATTGCGTGTAAAAGCAGTCACCGGAAGTCCGTCGCTTGCTGCTATTTGCCTACATATAAGTAAAAACATGAGTTACAGCAAACTTATTGTCGAAGAATTTGCGAAAAATTTCTGCAAGCTAAAATAAAGTAGGTTGGGTAACCACGTTGGTGTATAGATTGTACAACATGTGTTATTGTAGGATAGTCTATGTTATTTGCTTTTATGCAAAGGCTATTCGCTGCAATCAACAACACGCATTTTTCTTTGGTCCTTCCCGAAACCAATTGAATTTATTAATCGCTGCTTCTGAAATGCTTGTCGAACATGTACTCTCCAAGACCAGGACCACAAAGTTTCAGCTGCGTGATGAAGTCTTTTAATTGTTTTATGGCTATGACTTGTTCATGAAGAAATTCTTCAAGGAAATCTTGAAACTTTGTAGAAAAAAGCACATATTCACATAACCGCACCACTTTCATTAGGTAATGCATAGAAAACGTGTACCAGAATTTCATTAAGTTGTTGTAAAGTTCTATATTCAATAAATGGGGCACCGATTAAACAGTAATGAAGAAAAACTCTAGTTATATGTTTCTAGTAGTAACAAAAACCTTTTACCTCTGGATCTCCATTTCCAACTTCATGCAATACAAGCAAACTGTTGTTCACATTAACCTCCAGTGCAAGAGCACATTGCATTGCCTTCATTGTGTTGAAGGTCTTTGGGTCAAAATGATTCGACGGCTACAAACGGCAAAAAGTTTTTTTTCCAATATCAAAATGATACGTTCCAAAATAATAAATATAGAACACATGTTGTTTCATGAACAGATCTGCAGATTGCAGTTAGCTTAATAATCCAATCCTAAAATAAGTTCAACCTGAATCGAAAAGTAGGTGGTGTTTCCGCCGCGACGGTTATGATATTCAATCAACTTATTTGCATGTTCGTGTTCTTCCACAGCATTTTCTTTAAAGAATTTGGAAACATTCTCCAGTGCAACGTCATCACGATTGAAGAAGTGTCCCTAAAGTGCCAGGAAATTGGTTAAAGGACACCGACAAAATTTATGGGTAATTTGCTACGCCAACTCTTTTAACCTGCTTATTATAGACAGGAAGACCCGAAGCAAAGAAAAATAATTAGGCTACCCTGATCATACCGACATACTTACCATGCCTGTGTAGACATACGCTGCGTACAATTCAAGGTTGATATGTTTGCTTAGTTCTTCTTCGCACTTCTTTGCCCATAGTCCAGCTTCAGTCTGTAAACATACACATACCAGGCTAAAATTATGGACAGCTGAAAACAGCATGTATAATTAACACGCATCTTTATATTTTCACCATAGCTGATGCAAGCAACTTTAACAACTTGTTTGAAGCTTTAAGTTGTTAACAAACGCTTCTTGCTTTCTACACGTACCTATATCATTTAGCTTAAGTTCAAGTAAATAACAGTTTATACAACCATAAACCAAAGCAGAAGGTACCTTCACTATTTGCTGTTCAGCCATTTTTAAGAATTCGACTTCTGTTTTTAGAAAACCTTCCTTCAGAAAAAAGTAGCTAAAACTGGGTTTCAACTTAGTTTATTAAAGCGCTGTAACAAAGTCAAACCGTTAGCAACCCTTTCACAAGATAATCTATTATAATGTTTCATTGAGTTGCTGACATATTCTCTTGAGGTAAGCAATAACATACGTTCCTTTTACGTAGGCTACATGAAATATACGCAGTCAATAAACGTTTTTTTTTTTAATACGTCCGTGCACAGTTTGGCCTACACTGGTTACATCATGCGACGATAGCATTGTGTCACTGCAACAATGGGTAGTAGGCCAGTAAAGGTATAGTAGCACTATAGTACAAAATGGATAATTATGGAACCCCTGTGCTGGTAGCGGACCGACATATTTGTTATGGTGACGTCAAAACCTGTCAGCATATGACGGTGACCAAAATTATGCTTAGTCACGCGAAATCATATGACGTTACGATCTCGACAAGCAAGGTCTCTCAATTCATCATAGAGATGTTATATCTCTGTGCTATCAACTTAGATATTTTTACGATCTTTATCCACAGGAGGTAAAAGAACGTGTAAGCATTACTTTTTATTGCACACACCTCTTGAACAGAAGTTCAAAGACAAGAGATGCTCAACCAGTGATTGTATTCTTTAATAAACCAACGTTTTGCAAACTCATGTGGGTGAGCTTTCTCAGGGTATATTACAATAATAGAGAAAAGTTCTTTATTACTGCAACCTGTCCCGGCGAAGATCACTGATCATGGGTTTGGGAAACGTTAGTTCATTAAAGAATTCAATCAACAGTCGAGCATCATTTGTTGTTGAAATTATGTCTGGTGGAAAACATAGCACAAGTTCAAAATATTAAACCAAAACCCAACATTTTCTCCTAACCGTTTGATCGACTAACTGGACAGACAAAGTTAATTTGCGTACTTAAATGCCTTGAAATTCCACTGTCTACATATCTCCAACGTTTTCGCAAATCCAAAAACAATCAGCTACAGCTAACTTAAATATTTCACATTTTCTGCAAAACTGGCAACACTTTATTGCAAGTAAACTAATCATAAAGGCATCGTGTCAAATGTTTAATGAAGACTTTGTCAATGAAGTAAAAGCCGTGTAGATTACAGTGGTTCTCAACCAGGGAGCCATTTACGTTTCGCAAGGGTGCCGCAAGTTATTGCGCACTAATCACTAGTCCAGGAAAACGGTTGCGAAATTTATTTTTATTTAATGCAGAAACCTATTGGTTTGACTGTGGGTGCCGCCAAATCTTTTGGTTGTTTGCAGGGTGCCGTAAGCCAAAAAAGGTTGAGAACCACTGACTGTAGAAGAATTACTACAACACAATGAGCTCAAACATTTTGTAGAAAATTTACCCGAGGGTTACCAGTGCTTTGCAGTTTGTCGGCGCCTGAGGTCTACCTCGTTGATTTATCTGTTGTTTTACCATTGTCGGTTGTTTTAGAGTTTTAGACAGTTGGATGTTGTACAGTTGCGTTGCTTGTAAAATGCTATATTGAAACTGATTCCCGAGCTGTACTTTATAACTGAAGTGACATTCTTTTAGTTGGTATTTGTTAGTAGAACCAACGCTTAAAATGGTTAGCATGACTGTACTTCAATCATTTCCGCCGTGATGTTATACTGTAATCTAAGAACACTAGAACGTTTTGCAGAACTGTATTGCATGCATGCAGACACATACAAACAACTTCAATACTTGCGGATTTATTTTCAGCTTTGATTGACGTTTTTGTCGAAGATTTTGTACTTTAGGCTACTATGGCTTTGTTTGTTTTCGAAGACGAGTTGAATCGAATGATAAACTTGAAATTATATGGAAGTTACGCTTACAAAGAGTTGGTAAATATTAAGTCGTAATGTATGATTAGAACAACCTGAACTAAAGATTA